>NC_092177.1:0-263449 GCF_045791955.1 Oncorhynchus clarkii lewisi | reverse complement strand
GGGTAACACACACAGAGATACAAGAACACAAACAGATGTGTAAAGTGCAGGTTTATGATTCCTGTGAAATCCTGTGATACTTGGTAATTACAGGGTGATGTGTGTGTGCGTGTGTGTGCGTGTGTGTGTGTGTGTGTGTGTGTGTGTGTGTGTGTTTGCCTTGGCTTCAGCATCAGGCTCCAGACGAGCTGTTCAGGGCTCACTGAGGCATGACACCAAACTGACCAGAACACCACACCCAGAAATGATGCAGGGGGAAACAACACCCAGAAGTGATGCAGGGGGAACCACACCCAGAAATGATGCAGGGGGAACCACACCCAGAACTGATGCAGGAGGAACCACACCCAGAAGTGATGCAGGAGGAACCACACCCAGAAGTGATGCAGGGGGGAAATACACCCAGAAGTGATGCAGGAGGAACCACACCCAGAAGTGATGCAGGGGGAACCACACCCAGAAGTGATGCAGGGGGAACCACACCCAGAAGTGATGCAGGGGGAACCACACCCAGAACTGATGCAGGGGGAACCACACCCAGAACTGATGCAGGGGGAACCACACCCAGAAGTGATGCAGGGGGAACCACACCAGGAAGTGATGCAGGGGGAACCACACCCAGAAGTGATGCAGGGGGGAACTACACCCAGAAGTGATGCAGGGGGAACCACACCCAGAAGTGATGCAGGGGGAACCACACCCAGAAGTGATGCAGGGGGAACCACACCCAGAAGTGATGCAGGGGGAACCACACCCAGAAGTGATGCAGGGGGAACCACACCCAGAAGTGATGCAAGGGGTAGCAGCCTGGAGGTCTGATCTCTACTGTCACTGTATCTCCTAGCAGCAGCCTGGAGGTCTGATCTCTACTGTCACTGTATCTCCTGGCAGCAGCCTGGAGGTCTGATCCTTACTGTCACTGTATCCCCTAGCAGCAGCCTGGATGTCTTATCCTTACTGTCACTGTATCCCCTAGCAGCAGCCTGGAGGTCTGATCCTTACTGTCACTGTATCCCCTAGCAGCAGCCTGGACGTCTTATCCTTACTGTCACTGTATCCCCTAGCAGCAGCCTGGATGTCTTATCCTTACTGTCACTGTATCCCCTAGCAGCAGCCTGGATGTCTTATCCTTACTGTCACTGTATCCCCTAGCAGCAGCCTGGATGTCTTATCCTTACTGTCACTGTATCCCCTAGCAGCAGCCTGGAGGTCTGATCCTTACTATCACTATATCCCCTAGCAGCAGCCTGGAGGTCTGATCCTTACTGTCACTGTATCCCCTAGCAGCAGCCTGGAGGTCTGATCCTTACTGTCACTATATCCCCTAATAGCAGCCTGGAGGTCTGATCTCTCTTCACTATATCCCCTAATAGCAGCCTGGAGGTCTGATCTCTATCACTATATCCCCTAGTAGCAGCCTGGAGGTCTGATCTCTATCACTATATCCCCTAGTAGCAGCCTGGAGGTCTGATCTCTATCACTATATCCCCTAATAGCAGCCTGGAGGTCTGATCTCTATCACTATATGCCCTAGTAGCAGCCTGGAGGTCTGATCTCTCTTCACTATATCCCCTAATAGCAGCCTGGAGGTCTGATCTCTCTTCACTATATCCCCTAATAGCAGCCTGGAGGTCTGATCTCTCTTCACTATATCCCCTAGTAGCAGCCTGGAGGTCTGATCTCTATCACTATATCCCCTAGTAGCAGCCTGGAGGTCTGATCTCTATCACTATATCCCCTAGTAGCAGCCTGGAGGTCTGATCTCTATCACTATATCCCCTAGTAGCAGCCTGGAGGTCTGATCTCTATCACTATATCCCATAGTAGCAGCCTGGAGGTCTAATCTCTCTTCACTATATCCCCTAGTAGCAGCCTGGAGGTCTGATCCTTACTGTCACTGTCCTGGCCATCAGATGACTTTCTTTGTTCCGGCACCTATTTTCCCAGATTCCTCTCGCAACTTTGATTTATTAATTATTTCACTGTTCGCACACGTAGACATTCTATTTAAAGCAATCCGCGTTAAATCAAATTGCCTCCTCCTCATTTCTCCCACCCCCCCAGAAAGACCATCACGTAAAAGCACGGTGATCCTATCTTGCCACACTGATCTCAGACCTGCTCTCTTATTTGTACATAGATGTTATGGGGAGGGCCGGTGTCCTAAGTAACTGATCTTGACACAGGTCTTGGTGGTCAACTAGTGAAGAGGTCCCTACGTAATCACGTCAAGTCACGTCGCCTAGTCCAGTCGTCTCCATGCCGAATTTGAAACGTGGGAAAGCCATATAAAAAAATGGATAAGAAAAGTGTATTTTGTAAATGCAAATTAATTACTTAAAAATCTTACAATGTGATTTTCTGGATTTCTGTTTTAGATTCCGTCTCTCACAGTCGAAGTGAACGATAAAAATTACAGACCTCTACATGCTTTGTAAGTAGGAAAACCTGCAAAATCGGCAGTGTATCAAATACTTGTTCTACCCACTGTATATTATCATGTGTGTTTTGCTGTAGCCTACATTGATTTATTTAATTTAAAATTATATTCTGATATTTAAAAATTATATGAAATGTGGTTCTTGTAAACTCCACAGCTGAGTATGAGGGCATACAGTGCCTTGCAGAAGTATTCACTCCCGTGGCATTTTTCTTATTTTGTTGCACAGAGCTGGGCTTTACGGAAGAATGGCCAGAAAAAAGCCATTGCTTAAAGAAAAAAAATAAGCCAACACGTTTGGTGTTCACCAAAAGGCACGTGGGAGACTCCCCAAACATGTGGAACAAAGTACTTAGCTTTTTGGCCATCAAGGGAATCGCTATGTCTGACGCAAACCCAGCACCTCTTATCAAACTGGTCAGAATTGAAGAAATGATGGATGGTGCCAAATACAGGGAAATTATTGAGGGAAACCCGTTTCAGTCTTCCAGAGATTTGAGAGTGGGACGGAGGTTCACCTTCCAGCAGGAGAACGACCCTAAGCATACTGCTAAAGCAACACTCGAGTGGTTTAAGGGGAAACATTTAAATGTCTTGGAATGGCCCAGTCAAAGACCAGACCTCAATCCAATTGAGAATCTGTGGTATGACTTTAAGATTGCTGCACACCAGCGGAACCCATCTAACTTGAAGGAGCTGGAGCAGTTTTTCCTTGAAGAATGGGAGAAAATCCCAGTGACTAGATGTGCCAAGCTTATAGAGACATACCCCAAGAGACTTGCAGCTGTAATTGCTGCAAAAGGTGTCTCTAGAAAGTATTGACTTTGGGGGGGTGAATAGTTATGCACGCTCAATTTCTGTTTTTTTCTTATTTCTTGTGTCACAATCAAAAAATATTTTACATCTTCAAAGTGGTAGGCATGTTGTGTAAATCAAATGATCCCCCCCCCCCCCCAAAAAAAAATATTTTAATTCCAGGTTGTAAGGCAACGAAATAGGGAAAATGCCAGGGGGAGGGTGGATACTTTTGCAGTGACGGTCTAAAATGATTTGAATGAATTAGCACCTTGGAGAGTTCTGTCTGTTTCACCACCATAGACAGTAGGCTACTTGGAGAGTTCTGTCTGTTTCACCACCATCGACAGTAGACTACTTGGAGAGTTCTGTCTGTTTCACCACCATAGACAGTAGACTACTTGGAGAGTTCTGTCTGTTTCACCACCATCGACAGTAGACTACTTGGAGAGTTCTGTCTGTTTCACCACCATCGACAGTAGGCTACTTGGAGAGTTCTGTCTGTTTCACCACCATCGACAGTAGGCTACTTGGAGAGTTCTGTCTGTTTCACCACCATAGACAGTAGGCTACTTGGAGAGTTCTGTCTGTTTCACCACCATCGATAGGCTACATGGCTGTTTACTGTCGTTGTGTTTGACAATTTTTCTCAATGTGTTCCGGGAACCTCGGAGCACCCCTGATAAACCTCCCCTTCTCGCACTTACTGTGTGTTCCAGGACCACCCAATTTACAAATGAAGCACTGCTGGCCATCCTGCACAGTGCCATCCATAACCCCCCCGGGGGCTGGTTAGTCACCCAGCTAGAAGGCTGCAGGCCTAATCCCCAACCCTCCATCCTGCACAGTGTGTTTGTGTGACCTCTGACCCTTGCAAGAGGAAACAGGAAGTGGCTGAGCAGTATGTTAGAGGAGATAACGGAGGTGCAACCTCGCTGGGTGACTGGCAGGGGGATGTCAGGGATGTTACTCAGGGATACAACACACTTCCTCCCCCAGGTGCACTGTGCTAACCCCGATGACAACCGAGACTCATGAACACAGAGGAAATCGTATATAATTCATTAATTGTCAGTTTGTCAAAATCACCACTCCACTATTTTCAGACGAGCTGCATATGACAAAAAGGTTGGCAGTGAAAATAAAATACAGACAATCGCTGTTCATCATGTGTCAGATGACTCCCATTTAAAGACCATTGGCTCAATCTGTCATTTTACAGACAAAATCTGTGTTGCAGTACTCAGAGGTCATCTGAAAACCATAGAAACAACAGTGTTTGATTTGGTTCATTGTTTATTGTCAATGACATCCCCCTCCCCAAAAAAAGTCCTTTCTCTGATTACAATAAAATCAGTCCTTCATTTAATCTGATGAGCAGAGATTGATTGAGATATGTAAATGTGTAGTAGTCAGATTAGGGGGGGGGGGGGGGGGGGGGGGATAGAATGATCGCAAAGAACTCAAAATTAAAAAGTGATGAAATAAAACACTTTTAAAGCTATATTGAACCGATTAAAAATAGAGATCACATAAAAAAAAGGTAAGGTATAACATAAGCCCCGATGAGAAAGCAGGGGGATTTAAAGGTGCAGTGTAATTATAGCATACATCTACAGTGACTCTTAAACACAGGAGGAAACATCCACTAAATGGACAACGGGCCCCATTTTGTCAAAAGAGCAACAGGCTGATACTTAAAAAGATGCACTATGCAGGAAGTCGCTCTGCCATTTCCTGGTTTCTAAAACTCTAGTAGTTTGCCTAATTTCAGTTTATGTGACAAAAATAAGGTAGTATAGTGTAGAGAATCACTGTTCCGTCTAAACCGCTGTGAAATAGACCAAAAACATTGTTGTTTCAGCTTTTTGAAGCTGGTGTACAGAACCGAAAGCAAAAAGTCACAAGAAAGAAAAATCAACTTTAGCATAGAAATATCACACATCTTCCACTTTTTAAGACTTGTTTAAGTAGAATGAAATATCTATAGCTCACATTTCTGTGAGAATTTGGTCACCCAAAAAGTACACATAGCCACTAAAGCAGAATTTATTACAATATTTCTACTACTCCTTTATAAATGAGACCACGTTATGATTCCCATGATGCATCATGCTGATAAGTCCTGGTGGTGAGACATTTACTATAGCAACTGTTCCATTGCAAAACCTTTTTGGAAGTAAATGCCTCAGAGGAATGAAGTGATACGGAGTGATTTAGACTTGGGAAGCTCAAACAGTAGACACTTTGGGCAAACTATTACAGCAACTGGCAAATCAAGAGCCAAGGATCAGAGAAACCCCATCAAAAGACACCAGTCAGGGCCAAGAGGAGCATTATGGGATAGGGTTTCTGACTCTAGTCATTGAAACACCTGTCCTAACAGGTCAGGTCAACAGGAGGATAGTGCAGAAGCTGTATGGGCTGTGGTTTCTGGTTAGTAATCATTGAAACACCTGTCCTAACAGGTCAGGTCAACAGGAGGATAGTGGAGCAGCTGTATGGGCTGTGGTTTCTGGTTAGTATCATTGACACAGGGACTAAAGAAGGGCAGCACTCTGCCCCTGGGGCCGTTACTAAAGGAGTACAGGAGACTCATGTCATCAGCGTTATAGAAGGACACCTTCCTCTCATCACAGTCCAGGAACACCCCTATCCTCTGGGGAGACCACCCAACCTGCAGGACACAACATGGAGGAGAGAGAGAAACAACCAGATGTTATCAGGTGAAACTGGATCAATGTTAAATTAAAAAAGAGCCACTTCAGCTCCAATAATCCATGGGTCGCACATACACTCTTAGGAAGAAAAAAAAAAGCACAGTTCTCAACGGGAGAACCCTTTGAAGAATCTCTTTGGATTCCATGTAGAACTTCTTAAGGAAGGGGTTCTAAATGGAACCCAATAGGGTTCTAGGTGGAACCCAAAACAGTTCTCCAGTGGGGACAGCCAAAGAAGAGTCAACACTTGAGTTTCACTAAACCCTGAAGTGTCACTACTGTAGCGTAGAGGATCCCACCTGGAGCCGTGTCCAGGGCTGTGTGCCTGCAGAGTACTGGTCTCCCTCCCTCAGTCGTAGGGTCCAGTAACCGCTCTCAGGACTCAGCTTGACCCGGGCCTGACGGTCAACCCTCTCCGACGCCACACCCAGGTCCCACTTGGCCTTGCTGCCCACTCCTACCTAGGAGGGATAGATATTAGTAAATAAATACAATATCCTGTAATAGAATAAACAGCGACGAGTGTTCTGTCCAGGGTGTTCTGTCCCCACTACAGAAACAGGAGATAATCTGTCCCAGGCAAGGCTTACTTTACAATACAATAACAAGCCACTTTAAAATGTGCAGTTGTATCACAGACGTCCACCAAAACTGTTGGCAGAGAATTTGATGTTCATGTCGAGGAGGATCTCTGTCTATAATAAAGCCCTTTTGTTGGGGGAAAAAAAACTCATTCTGATTTGTATTTACAATGGATCCCCATTAGTTCCTGCCAGCAGATTTTTCTCCAGTGGCTGGCCGGGCCTATGCCCTTCCAGGCCCAGCCATAGCTATACCCCTGACCAGTTGTGAAATCCATAGATTAGGTCCTAATGAATGTATTTAAAATGCACTGATTCTATCATTAACTAAAATCAGTAAAATTGCTGCATTTCTATTAAAAAATAAAAAAGTATTATACACATATTTAACAAAAATAGAATGCAGTGTGTGTGTGTGTGTGTGTGTGTGTGTGTGTGTGTGTCGCCGCAGAAACTCCCCAAATACAGGTGTGCCAAGCTTGTAGCATCATACCCAAGAAGACTCAAGGCTGTAATCACTGCCAAAGGTGCTTCAACAAAGTACTGAGTAAAGGGTCTGAATACTTATGTAAATGTGATATGCATTTCTCTTTTTTATACATTTGCATTTACATTTCTAGCCTGTTTTTGCTTCATCATTATGGGGTATTGTGATGTCATTATGGGGTATTGTGATGTCATTATGGGGTATTGTGATGTCATTATGGGGTGTTGTGATGTCGTTATGGGGTGTTGTGATGTCGTTATGGGGTGTTGTGATGTCGTTATGGGGTGTTGTGATGTCATTATGGGGTGTTGTGATGTCATTATGGGGTGTTGTGATGTCATTATGGGGTGTTGTGATGTCATTATGGGGTGTTGTGATGTCATTATGGGGTGTTGTGATGTCATTATGGGGTGTTGTGATGTCATTATGGGGTGTTGTGATGTCATTATGGGGTGTTGTGATGTCATTATGGGGTGTTGTGATGTCATTATGGGGTGTTGTGTGTAGATTGATGAGGGGGGAAAACAATTGAATCCATTCTAGAATAAGGCTGCAACGTAACAAAATGTGGAAAAAGTCAAGGGATCCACCCTACCTCCCAGTAGTGGCGTCCATCTTGGAAGCCCTGAGCCCCCAGCACGTTGACAGACTGCAGGAACCTCTTAGGGTTGGGCTGGTAGGGGGTCATGCTATCACAGTCTACTGCGATGGTTCTATCTCTGGATACGTAGACACTGGGGTGGGCCGTGTCCACGTCGAACGTTACCGGGGCCGGACCTGAGGGGGGAAAGGGTTACATTAAGGTTCAATGCTTTTCAATTTTAGATCACCTTTATGTTTACAGGGACGTCAACCATGAGGCCCAGGTCTCTTTTCTCCAGTGAGCCCTGAAGAGAACTACACAGAAAAATGAAAGCCTTAATGCTTTAAAACAACCCTAGGACAGAGCACATTTAATAACCTCTTTGGGATAGGGGGCAGTATTTGACGTTCGGATGAAAAGCGTGCCCAAAGTAAACTGCCTGTTACTCGGGCCCAGAAGCTAGGATATGCATATTATGGATTTGGAAGAAAGAAAAACTAAAGTTTCTAAAAAAAATAATAATGTCTGAGTATAACAGAACTGATACGGCAGGCAAAACCCTGAGGACAAACCATCCAAAAACATATATTTCAGCCTACCACTGTTTCCAATGGCTGTCATTTTAATTACGAGGCGAAATCCTCCCAGATTGCAGTTCCTAGGGCTTCCACTAGATGTCAGTCTTTAGAAAGCGTTTCAGGCTGGTTTTTGGAAAACATTTGCTAGAATTAGTAGTTATTCTAAGTGGCTCCCATTTTGGCTGTAGTGTTTTCATGCGCGTGGATAAGAGCGCGTTGTTTATCTCCGGTAAAGACAATAACAATTCGCCATCTTAAATTGTAGCGTTTAGTTACGTATTAGGGTACCGGAGGTTTGATTATAAACGTTGTTTGACTTGTTTGGATAAGTTTATTGGTGACGTTTGGGATTCATTTTGAAGGAGGGAAACCGGTGGATTATTGAATGAAGCGTGCCAGCTAAACTGAGTTATGGATATAAAGAAGGACTTTATCGAACAAAAGGACCATTTGTGATGTAACTGGGACCTTTGAAGATCTTCTGTTGTCACTCAAAGGGTAAGGCATTTATTATATCGCCATTTCTGACTTGTGGCGCACCTGCCTGGTTGAAATATGTTTCATGGTTTTGTGTGTGCGGGGCGCCGTCCTTAGATAGTCTCAAGGTAAAGCCTTTTTGAAATCTGACACAGCGGCTGGATTAACAAGAAGTTACGCTTCATTTTGATGTAGAACATTTGTATTTTCATGAACGTTAAATACTTCTGTAATTTCACAGGATAGTTGTCGAGGTGTGCCACTAGCGGGACGTCTAGCCATAACAGGTTTAAAACAACCGTAGGATCAAGAGGGCGCAGACGAAGATGGTAGCATCACGACTAGCTCTTAAACATAGTATTTTGATTTATGCACCATTTTTCATCTATATGTATATAGTCTTAATTAATGCCTTCTTAGATGTGTGTATTGTGTATATGTTGTGTAATGTGTTAGATGTTAATGCACTGTCAGAGCTAGAAGCAGAAGCATTTCGCTACGCTCGCATTAACATCTGCTAATCATTTGGACATGTGACCATGAACACTTGATTTGTATACAGCAATTTCCTGCTGTAAGTGATACTGGAGTTGGTTCCATGTCCGGGGGGGGGGGGGGGGGAGGACGGACAGAGAAACTAAAAAACAGGAACATGAAGGACAAGCCAGTCACGAGATCGCGTCGGATATATGGTATGACTTATATGCTGACTACACAGGCCACGCGCATGTTGATTTTGTCCATCCACACCAGACACGATCAAAACTGTGAAACTATATTAATTTATCACACACACATAAAACATTAAATTGACATTTAGCTAACTTGCTAATTTGTTCTGGGAGATGAACATTTGTGTTGTTATTTTAACTGAAATGAATATAGTCCTTTATATAGCTGGATCTTTGACCCAGAGTCAAAACTGTGTGTGTTAGACAGGCCTTTCCAAATTATCTCCAATACATTTTAATTTACCACAGCTGGACTCCAATCAATACCACAGCTCCCAGTCCTACAGTACTAACATACCACAGCTCCCAGTCCTACAGTACTAACATACCACAGCTCCCAGTCCTAACATACCACAGCTGGACTCCAATCAAGTTGTAGAAACATCTCAAGGATGATCAATGGAAACAGGATGCACCTGAGCTCAATTATCGAGTCTCATAGCAAAGGGTCTGAATACTTATGTAAATAAGGTGTTCATTGTTGATAAATTTCACTGTCATTATGGGGTAGTGTGTCTAGTAGGCCTGGGGGGGGGTGGGGGGGGGAAGAGGTTAAATGTTGCCTATACGTCATCTAGTAGGCCTGGGGGGGAAGAGGTTAAATGTTGCCTATACGTCATCTAGTAGGCCTGGGGGGGAGGTTAAATGTTGCCTATACGTCATCTAGTAGGCCTGAGGGGGGAAAGAGGTTAAATGTTGCCTATACGTCATCTAAGGCCTGGGGGGGGGGGGGGGAGGGGTTAAATGTTGCCTATACGTCATCTAATAGGCCTGGGGGGGGGGGGGGGGGGAGGTTAAATGTTGCCTATACGTCATCTAATAGGCCTGGGGGGGGGGGGAAGAGGTTAAATGTTCTCTTAGGTTGAGGTAGAGGAGCTACGCCCCAGTTACTACTTTTCTATGATGTACTTTATTAACAGGTCCAGATATATTGGTAGGGCTTAACTTCGATGCGTGTTGTCTGTAACTCTGCGACCAACAGCCGAATCAGTGCCAGGAAGAGGAGAGGAATCAGTGCCAGGAAGAGGAGGAGAGGAATCAGTGCCAGGAAGAGGAAAGGAGAGGAATCAGTGCCAGGAAGAGGAGAGGAGAGGAATCAGTGCCAGGAAGAGGAGAGGAATCAGTGCCAGGAAGAGGAGAGGAATCAGTGCCAGGAAGAGGAGAGGAATCAGTGCCAGGAAGAGGAGAGGAATCAGTGCCAGGAAGAGGAGAGGAATCAGTGCCAGGAAGAGGAATCAGTGCCAGGAAGAGGAATCAGTGCCAGGAAGAGGAGAGGAATCAGTGCCAGGAAGAGGAGAGGAATCAGTGCCAGGAAGAGGAGAGGAATCAGTGCCAGGAAGAGGAGAGGAATCAGTGCCAGGAAGAGGAGATCTAATGCGGGTGACTGCAATAAAGACAAGCAGACATTTTGTTTTGTGGAGGTAAGTAGCACCATGCAGGGAACAGGGGGCTATTTGGCATGCATCCTGTACCTAGACCAGCCGTAGGGGCCAGTTGGCACGCATCCTGTAACTAGGCCAGCCGTAGGGGGCCAGTTGGCACGCATCCTGTAACTAGGCCAGCCGTAGGGGGCCAGTTGGCACGCATCCTGTACCTAGGCCAGCCGTAGGGGGCCAGTCCTGTACCTAGGCCAGCCGTAGGGGGCCAGTTGGCCTGTAACTAGGCCAGCCGTAGGGGGCCAGTTGGCACGCATCCTGTAACTAGGCCAGCCGTAGGGGGCAGTTGGCACGCATCCTGTACCTAGGCCAGCCGTAGGGGGCCAGTTGGCACGCATCCTGTACCTAGGCCAGCCATAGGGGGCCAGTTGGCACGCATCCTGTACCTAGGCCAGCCGTAGGGGGCCAGTTGGCACGCATCCTGTACCTAGGCCAGCCGTAGCGGGCCAGTTGGCACGCATCATGTAACTAGGCCAGCCGTAGGGGCCAGTTGGCACGCATCCTGTAACTAGGCCAGCCGTAGAGGGCCAGTTGACACGCATCCTGTAACTAGGCCAGCCGTAGGGGGCCAGTTGGCACGCATCCTATACCTAGGCCAGCCGTAGGGGGCCAGTTGGCACGCATCCTGTACCTAGGCCAGCCGTAGGGGGCCAGTTGGCACGCATCCTGTACCTAGGCCAGCCGTAGGGGGCCAGTTGGCACGCATCCTGTACCTAGGCCAGCCGCGGAGCGGTGGAATCCTGTACCTAGGCCAGTTTGACGCATCCTGTACCTAGGCCAGCCATAGGGGGCTATTTGGCACATCTTCCTCCACGTGATGTACTGCAACGGGGCCATGTATCTACTGCTGAAGCCATTCAAGTCTAGCTCTGGTCCTGGGCCCACGTCTAATGGAGGCCTGGTGAGGAAAGAAACCATGTAAATCACTTGGTGAAAACTGAGGATTTAAAAAAAGGGACATTCCTATTAAATACCTCCCAAATTGCACCCTATTCCCTATGTAGTGCACTACTTTTGACCAGAGCCTATTCTCTTAATTAGTGCACTAGTTTTGTATGAGCACCGGTCAAACGGAGGGCACTATAAAGCCTTCGTACGCCTTTAGTCCAATTTTTGTTTTTTACATTGTTTGAAAACAAACATGTTAGATTGTGGAGAGGTTCAACGCTGTTGGCCATGACAGAGGGGGAGTCAAAGAATCACTCACCGTATCTGTGGAAGCTGCAGAGAGAGGGAGAAATCAGGGTGAGATATTAGCTACGAATTCAAGATGTTGAATATATATATAATTATTATTCAGATCCAATACTCTACTGCAGGGAACACTGCTCTACCATCTCATAGGAATACTTTAAATACCACAGAAATGCATTTTAAAAATCGGCAAACATTTCCTTAAAATCTGTGTTAGAATTTGTAGCATAGCAGGACATTTGATTTAAAACTGCAAGAAGTCTCAGCTGCATGGCAAAATGTGTAGCATTGTAGAAAATGGCCTTAAAAAGCACAAACCTCTAAACCACCAAGGGGCCTCTAAAATGTTCCCTAAAATCTGGCTGCTCCCCCTGCCACACTTCCCATTTAAATAACCTTTTTGATCCAGAAAACCCTGGAATACAGTAGATCGAACTAGATCTTAACGAGCAGTTGGGGGAACATTGTTCTACTTCAACCGTGCTCTCCAACCCTGTTCCTGGAGAGAGAACCTACAGTTGGGTAGCCCTGTGAGAACAGGGTTAGTAAGCTCTGCTCGATGGTGTCAGATACACCAGAGTTAATAAACCCTGAAGGGTCAAAACAGTCCAACAGTAGTCCCCTCTATAAACCCTGAAGGGTCAAAACAGTAGTCCCCTCTATAAACCCTGAAGGGTCAAAACAGTAGTCCCCTCTATAAACCCTGAAGGGTCAAAACAGTAGTCCCCTCTATAAACCCTGAAGGGTCAAAACAGTAGTCCCCTCTATAAACCCTGAAGGGTCAAAACAGTAGTCCCCTCTATAAACCCTGAAGGGTCAAAACAGTAGTCCCCTCTATAAACCCTGAAGGGTCAAAACAGTAGTCCCCTCTATAAACCTTGAAGGGTCAAAACAGTAGTCCCCTCTATAAACCCTGAAGGGTCAAAACAGTAGTCCCCTCTATAAACCCTGAAGGGTCAAAACAGTAGTCCCCTCTATAAACCCTGAAGGGTCAAAACAGTAGTCCCCTCTATAAACCCTGAAGGGTCAAAACAGTAGTCCCCTCTATAAACCCTGAAGGGTCAAAACAGTAGTCCCCTCTATAAACCCTGAAGGGTCAAAACAGTAGTCCCCTCTATAAACCCTGAAGGGTCAAAACAGTAGTCCCCTCTATAAACCCTGAAGTCCCCTCTATAAACCCTGAAGGGTCAAAACAGTAGTCCCCTCTATAAACCCTGAAGGGTCAAAACAGTAGTCCCCTCTATAAACCCTGAAGGGTCAAAACAGTAGTCCCCTCTATAAACCCTGAAGGGTCAAAACAGTAGTCCCCTCTATAAACCCTGAAGGGTCAAAACAGTCCAACAGTAGTCCCCTCTATAAACAGACTGGAATGTGGTCGTTGCAGCTCAAGTCAAGGAGAGTTTCAGGAAACAATCTTCTCAACATTACTTTTTTCCTTTTCTATTAGTCACACACACGCCTACTTGGGATTTCTATAAACCCTGAAGAACTCTTCAATACCTCTACTAGTCCAGTCTGGTAGGTGGTAGTAGCAGCCTCATGCAGGATTCTCATACTGTGATCCAGCTGACTGACAGCCTCTCTGACAGCCTCCAGGTGGCGCTGCAGCTGTTCCAGAGCCACCTCCTGCTCCCTCCGCAGCCGTTCCAACACACACGCCTCCTCCTCTGCAAGGAAGGCCTGCAACGCCTGGAAGTCTCCGTGGATCCGCACCTGCAGTTCAGAGCCAATTCTCTACAGACAGAGGGGAGAGATGGGGAGGGGGGGGGTGGATATCAACCTGGATATAAATCAAATCCTAAATTTAAAGTTGACTGAATGAAGATGAATCCATAGTCGTGTGAGATGAGCTGACCTGAGTGGGACATGAATCAGGAAACACAACAACCAAACCCCCATCTTATACACCAACAACCATCCATAACGAAGGAACATAAATAACTTCTTAACTGCAGTCCTCCCCTTCAACACACTACAGGTTTGACAGTAACGTTATATTTTTGAAACCCATCATCCCTGGGCTGATATACAAAAACATATATACACTACCATTCAAAAGTTTGGGGTCACTTAGAAATGTCCTCGTTTTTGAAAGAAAAGCATCTTTTTTTTGTCCATTTAAAAAAACATCAAGTTGATCAGAAATACAGTGTAGACATTGTTAATGTTGTAAATGACTATTGTAGCTGGAAACAGCTGATTTTTAATGGAATATCTACATAGGCCCATTATCAGCAACCATCACTCCTGTGTTCCAATGGCAAGTTGTGTTAGCTAATCCAAGTTTATCATTTTAAAAAGGCTAATTGATTATTAGAAAACCCTTTTGCAATTATGTTAGCACAGCTGAAAACTGTTGTCCTGATTAAAGAAGCAATTAAACGGGCCTTCTTTAGACTAGTTGAGTATCTGGAGCATCAGCATTTGTGGGTTCGATTACAGGCTCAAAATGGCGAGAAACAAAGAACTGTCTTCTGAAACGCTTCAGTCTATTCTTGTTCTGAGAAATGAAGGCTATTAAATGCGAGAAATTGCCATTGATCTCGTACAGCGCTGTGTACTACTCCCTTCACAGAACAGTGCAAACTGGCTCTAACTAGAATAGAAAGAGGAGTGGGAGGCCCCGGTGCACAACTGAGCAAGAGGACAAGTACATTAGTGTCTAGTTTGAGAAACCGATGCCTCACAAGTCCTCAACTGGCAGCTTCATTAAATAGTACCCACAAAACACCAGTCTCAACGTCAACAGTGAAGAGGCGACTCCGGGATGCTGACCTTCTAGGCAGAGATGCAAAGAAAAAGCCATATCTCAGACTGGCCAATAAAAAGAAAAGATTAAGATGGGCAAAAGAACACAGACGCTGGACAGAGGAACTCTGCCTAGAAGGCCAGCATCCTGGAGTCGCCTCTTCACTGTTGACGATGAGACTGGACAGAGGAACCCTGCCTAGAAGGCCAGCATCCCGGAGTCACCTCTTCACTGTTGACGTTGAGACTGGACAGAGGAACTCTGCCTAGAAGGCCAGCATCCCGGAGTCACCTCTTCACTGTTGACGATGAGACTGGACAGAGGAACTCTGCCTAGAAGGCCAGCATCCCGGAGTCACCTCTTCACTGTTGACGTTGAGACTGGACAGAGGAACTCTGCCTAGAAGGCCAGCATCCCGGAGTCACCTCTTCACTCTTGATGTTGAGACTGGACAGAGGAACTCTGCCTAGAAGGCCAGCATCCCGGAGTCTCCTCTTCACTGTTGACGTTGAGACTGGACAGAGGAACTCTGCCTAGAAGGCCAGCATCCCGGAGTCACCTCTTCACTCTTGATGTTGAGACTGGACAGAGGAACTCTGCCTAGAAGGCCAGCATCCCAGAGTCGCCTCTTCACTGTTGACGATGAGACTGGACAGAGGAACTCTGCCTAGAAGGCCAGCATCCCAGAGTCGCCTCTTCACTGTTGACGATGAGACTGGACAGAGGAACTCTGCCTAGAAGACCAGCATCCCAGAGTCGCCTCTTCACCATTGAGGTCGAGACTGGTGTTTTGCGGGTACTATTTAATAAAGCTGCCAGTTGAACACTTGTTTCTCAAACTAGACACATGATTTTTTTAACAACTTAAATCTATAATCTTCATGTCCAACTATTTGTTTTAAATTGTGACGGACAAGAGGACAGACAGATGTTGATGGATGTCCTCCTAAACCTTTAGACTCCATTGTTCCTCGTCTCTGCATCACACACACAGGTCTTTACCTTGATGCTCTCCATCTTGTCCTTGTCTTCGTTTAGAACAGTGATGAAATCCTCTCGTCTCCGTCTGTGGGCCTCCAACGAATCCTTCTGTTGTTTCTGACAACACATAAAAATAACATGGTCAAAATGTTAGACTACTTCAAAAGAAACAGGTGAGGAAAGCGTTTTCTGTGTCTTAATTGGAAGAATATGGAACAGTTGATAGCAGGGACCCACACCCCTACCCCCATCCGTACAGTCCCAGCCAGCCCTAGCCTTTTGGGGCCCCCTCTCCTTGCGAGGAAAACATTTTAGCCAAATGTCCGTCTCATTCCTCTCCCGGGAACGACTCATCTGTAGCTGCTGTATCCACACTGTTTGGTGAAGTCATTTAAAGGTGAAGTCATTTAAAATGTCAGACTACAAAGTAACAAATAATCTATTTCAAAAGGTAGAAATAAATATATAAACATGTACTTTGGTGGTGGGGGGGGGGGTCAAATAGGTAAAAAAAAAATAATGGTTCTGTTCCGGACACAACTATTGGAAGATAACATGGGTTGATTGAGTTACTGTGACACAACAAGATAAAACCACAGGCCTGCAAGTTGCCCATCCCTGGTATCAGGGAATACAAGAGACCTTTGGTTTGAGACCATGTGTTCCAAATGGCACCCTATTCCCTATATAGTCCCTACGGCCCCGGTCAAAAGAAGTGCACTATAAAGGGTATAGGGTCATTTGGGATGAACCCTAGAGTGAATTATTGTCAGTTAGATTACACTGTGCTGCTTGGCGGAACATGCCTTCACTACCTTAACAGCGAGCGAGAGACGGGAACAGCGAGCGAGCGCCGGGAACAGCGAGCGAGCGCCGGGAACAGCGAGCGAGCGCCGGGAACAGCGAGCGAGCGCCGGGAACAGCGAGCGAGCGCCGGGAACAGCGAGCGAGCGCCGGGAACAGCGAGCGAGCGCCGGGAACAGCGAGCGAGAGACGGGAACAGCGAGAGCGAGAGCGAGAGACAGGAACAGCGAGAGACAGGAACAGCGAGAGACAGGAACAGCGAGAGACAGGAACAGCGAGAGACAGGAACAGCGAGAGACAGGAACAGCGAGAGACAGGAACAGCGAGAGACAGGAACAGCGAGAGCGAGAGACAGGAACAGCGAGAGACAGGAACAGCGAGAGCGAGAGACAGGAACAGCGAGAGCGAGAGACAGGAACAGCGAGACGAGGTGGTCACAGATACACACACACATTTGAAATGTCTTTATTATTTTGGAACTTGTGAGTAATGTTCACTTCATTTATTTTTGTAACTTTTGTTTATAATCTACTTCAATGGTTTGGTAATGTCAACATACGGGGGAGGGGGGAGCAAGATGAGGAACTAGAGGGACACATGTGAAGCCATTTTCCCCCCCATTTCCTTAACTCAAAGATCACTTTCCATCCATGTTCACATGACTTGAAACTTCTATTCGTTAAAGGTTTCAAACAGAATCCCTGAGTCAGCCGCAAGGCCCGCTACCGCGCAAGGCCCGCTACCGCGCAAGGCCCGCTACCGCGCAAGGCTGAACCAAAACTTCAGTGAAAGGCTTGAAGTTAGACACAAATATAAAACCAACTCCGTCATTTATTGGATAAACCAACAATGTTTGAGCATCACTGTGCCTTCAGGGGTCTGAAGGGGCCCCAAAACACATCACACTCCATACTACAACACATCACACTCCATACTACAACACAACACACTCCATACTACAACACAACACACTCCATACTACAACCCAACACACTCCATACTACAACCCAACACACTCCATACTACAACCCATCACACTCCATACTACAACACAACACACTCCATACTACAACCCAACACACTCCATACTACAACACAACACACTCCATACTACAACACAACACACTCCATACTACAACACAACACACTCCATACTACAACACAACACACTCCATACTACAACCCATCACACTCCATACTACAACCCAACACACTCCATACTACAACACAACACACTCCATACTACAACACAACACACTCCATACTACAACACAACACACTCCATACTACAACACAACCCACTCCATACTACAACACAACCCACTCCATACTACAACACAACCCACTCCATACTACAACACAACCCACTCCATACTACAACACAACACACTCCATACTACAACACAACCCACTCCATACTACAACACAACCCACTCCATACTACAACACAACCCACTCCATACTACAACACATCACACTCCATACTACAACCCATCACACTCCATACTACAACACAACACACTCCATACTACAACACAACACACTCCATACTACAACACAACACACTCCATACTACAACACAACACACTCCATACTACAACACATCACACTCCATACTACAACACAACACACTCCATACTACAACACAACACACTCCATACTACAACACAACACACTCCATACTACAACACAACACACTCCATACTACAACACACTCCATACTACAACACAACACACTCCATACTACAACACAACACACTCCATACTACAACACAACACACTCCATACTACAACACAACACACTCCATACTACAACACAACACACTCCATACTACAACACAACACACTCCATACTACAACCCAACACACTCCATACTACAACCCAACACACTCCATACTACAACCCATCACACTCCATACTACAACACAACACACTCCATACTACAACACAACACACTCCATACTACAACCCATCACACTCCATACTACAACACAACACACTCCATACTACAACACAACACACTCCATACTACAACACAACACACTCCATACTACAACACAACACACTCCATACTACAACACACTCCATACTACAACACACAACAGCTGAACAAAGAAAAAGACAACATAACTAACTCACCTCTATATTCTCAACATAACTAACTCACCTCTATATTCTCAACATAACTAACTCACCTCTATATTCTCAACATAACTAACTCACCTCTATATTCTCAACATAACTAACTCACCTCACCTCTATATTCTCAAACTAACTCACCTCTATATTCTCAACATAACTAACTAACTCACCTCTATATTCTCAACATAACTAACTAACTCACCTCTATATTCTCAACATAACTAACTAACTCACCTCTATATTCTCAACATAACTAACTCACCTCTATATTCTCAACATAACTAACTCATAACTAACTCACCTCTATATTCCAACATAACTAACTATTCTCATATTCTCAACATAACTAACTCACCTCTATATTCTCAACATAACTAACTCACCTCTAACTAACTCACCTCTATATTCTCAACATAACTAACTAACTCACCTCTATATTCTCAACATAACTAACTATTAACTAACTCACCTCTCAACATAACTAACTACCTCTATATTCTCAACATAACTAACTAACTCACCTCTATATTCTCAACATAACTAACTAACTCACCTCTATATTCTCAACATAACTAACTAACTCAACTCAACATAACTTCAACATAACTAACTCTCAACATAACTCTAACTCACCTAACTATATTCTCAACATAACTAACTAACTCACCTCTATATTCTCATAATATTCTCAACATAACTAACTAACTCACCTCTATATTCTCAACATAACTAACTCACCTCTATATTCTCAACATAACTAACTAACTCACCTCTATATTCTCAACATAACTAACTCACCTCTATATTCTCAACATAACTAACTAACCCTGTATATTCTCAACCCTCTCTTAAAATATCTAACTCACCTGTATATTCTGGACATAACAGTCCGAGGTGGAGGCCCTAACCTTCTCCACCATGGCCGTCACCAGATAGTTGGTCTGGAAGTGTTTGTTGGTGAACTCCTTCCTACACTGGGGACAGGAAACCGGTGTCTGGGTACCCCTCCAGTAGGTACTGATACAGTGCTTACAGAAGTGATGCATGCACCCCAGCATCACCGGCTCAGTAAAGAGGTCACAGCAGATGGCGCAGGTCAAGTCTTCTCTGAGACTGGACTGGCTCTTACTGTTGGGAGCTGCCGCAGACATGATGGGGACGGTCTGTTCTTTTAGAAATGAGGCACTTCAGTTCATAGACAGGCTAGAGGCAGACACAGGGCTGGTCGCTAAGAGACTGGAGGGTGAGAGAGAGAGACCCTGTCAGATAATGCTTCTTTTGTGTCACACACACACACACATCAGTACAGTAGCTGTACACCTAGCTACATTGAATCTCAATGACATCAACTGTCGGGAAGCTAATAGTTTAGCCTTCTAAACTCGTCACCATCTATAATGGAATTGATCAAAACACAAATGATGTTGTTTTCAGCCAGGCTACAGTAACAGCCTTCAGGGAGAGTGCACCCACAGCAAGCAAATAACATTTGGTCTGTTACATAGCTAACCTTTAGGGTAGGGCGGGGGTGTCCAGTAAAGAAAACATGCATTTACAGCTCATTAGTAGGCTGGACAATAAGGACGAATCTAAATTCACATAAGGCTGAAAAATTGGCAAAGGAACGTTGTCTGAGCCGAGCCCATAGCAGAGGAACGCCTGTTTAGACTGAAGAGACGCTTAGATACATTTCCCCTAAATGCCACCAAAAACAACATGTGTTATCCCATTATTATTTTACCACTACAAATCTGTTCTGGGGACAAAACTGGAAAAGAACTCGAGTAGAAAGTAAACCTGATGGTGCCAAGTTTGCTTATGTCTGCATAACGAGGAAGTGGGGGAGGGGGGGGGGGGGGGGGGACTATTTCTGGTCTAAGGATCGATGACAGCAGAGTAGCTGTCCAATCTTAATTATAAAGAGGAGAGTATCCTGACTAAAATGCTGTACGAGCTGGAATAAATACAAATCTAAACATTGCAGAATATTTAGTGAAATACAGAAGCATGCCTCTTCATAGGAAAACAATGGGGGGGGGGGGGGGGGGCTCAACGTTCAAAGGGCAAAAGGTATTTCGGAGCTGGCGTTTGGTGACAATGGAGTACGCTGCCCTGCCTTACATCATTAGAAAGATAAGATCATCATGTTTAAAATGGTGGCCAATTAAAACAAATATAAATTTACACATGGAGTTATTTGGCCAAATAGACATTTCCCCTATAGCAAAATAATGGGACGAGCTCAGAGTAACAGGAGTCATGTTCTTCACATCTTTACCGAGCAGTAACGTGGACAGGTCTCATTGCCCACAGTAGTAAAGTACTGCGCCCTACAACACACCGGGAACAGTCGGTTCTGACGGCGAGTCGGCGCGCAACTACTAATACAGGAGTTGGCAGGGTGAAAAACGGCCTTAAAATAAAGGCCTTGGGGTTGTTCTTTCCGTGTTTACTTCAAAACTACGGCAAGCAAGCTGGGACACATGGTAATATTATGAAGAGACGAAAATTAAAAAAACACATGTTAAAAATGTGAATGTGTCCAGCCTGTCATTAGTTACCTAATCACAAAATCATTTGAGTGGTTTTCGTAATAACACGTTAGCTGGTCACAGTTCTCTAAACTCGAAAGTAAGCTGGATATTGACTCAGTCAGCTGATATTAACGGGAACAGTTCAGCTGGGGGGGATAATAACTAAATACTTATCAAAGGATACAGTACTAAAGGTCGTTTTTTTTTTACACAAATTAAAACGTGTCAGTTTGTCAATGTCACGGGGTTGGTGTAATAACATGTTCAACTACTTTGTGATGCCTTTAGATTGAAAGAAAATTAACTACGAAGGGAATAATGTTGTACTTTCTAATTTAATTCTCAAACCCCGGCCTTGTTCGGTCTCTTTCGTAAGTTTCCCCCTTAGGTTTTCCTATTTGCACCTCTGGTTTTGAAACCTTGTGGTTATAGTTAGCTGGCAAGCATACTCCTAGTTAACTAATGCACGGTATCTAGCTACATGTTTTAAAAAAAACAACACACTAGCAAGCTACTATTTGATTATTTGGTATGCAAGCTACAACTTGTGTATAAAGAGTCGAAGGAATGTGACCTACTGTCTCTGCAGCCCGAGGTGGAGAGCTTTACCACGAGCTCTTCGCCAGATGTTAGTTAGTTAGTTAGCTGCTACTGAGCCCCGCCTCGCCAGGAAGTCCAGACTCGGGGTTGCCAGGTCTATTTACATTTATAGCCCATACCTAGTCCAAAACCCGCCCACAAGGCCTGAAAACCACTTCCATTTCAACTCCTTTAATGCGCCTAAAAATCGTTTCTGTGCTTTGTCGCCGTTATTTATTTGATGCGCGTTAATGTTTTATGGAGAAAAAAAGGGTAGGAAGTAGATATCTCTATTATGACAATTTACACAGCCTACCTTCAACTGGTAAACAAGTTGTCAAGATGTGTGCGCATGCGGCGCTGTCTCCTCTGAGTCAGGTGACCTAGCTACCTGCAGCAGTGCTGTCACAACACACACTCCTCCTGCCCTAACTTATTCACCCAGTAACAAACTGCCTGATAAGCATCAGCAGCAGGTCACAGTGAAATATATATATATATTTTAAGAAAAATGGCGTGGCGGCCACGGTGTAATTTAGAAGTAGGCAAAAAAAAAAAAAAACATTTTCACCCGATACATCGTTTTCTAAGTAGCTCAATGTAACAGAGGACATGATGTAATGTGCACGCCCCAAAAGTACAAAGGCTTCCGTGATTGTTTTTTATTTAACTTGACTAGGCAAGTCAGTTAAGAACAAATCTTATTTACAATGACGGCCTACACCAGCCAACTGTGCACCGCCCTACGGGACTCCCAATCACAGCCGGTTGTGATACAGCCTGGATTCAAACCAGGGTGTCTGTAGTGACGCCTCTTAGACCGCTGTGCCACTCGGGAGCCCAGGTTCATCTGACGGGGTCAGTAAACAGTGGGAAGCAAATGATCCAGTTGTGTCATTTCACTTCTCATGGCTGGATTTTGTTATACATTTGGACCTCTGGCTAGTTTGAAAAGAAGATCCATTCAAAGCAGTGTTTGTTTCAACATCAACGTTTTTAATTTATTTTATTTTTTATTTCACCTTTATTTAACCAGGTAGGCCAGTTGAGAACAAGTTCTCATTTACAACTGCAGCCTGGCCAAGATAAAGCATAGCAGTGTGACACAGACAACAGAATTACACATGGAGTAAACAAACGTACAGTCAATAACACAATAGAAAAGTCTATGTGCAGTGTGTGTAAATGTAGTAAGATTAGGGAGGTAAGGCAATAAATAGGCCATGGTGGCGAAGTAATTACAATATAGCAATTAAACACTGGAGTGATAGATGTGCAGAAGATGAATGTGCAAGTAGAGATACTGGGGTGCAAAGGAGCAAAAAATGATGAGGTATTTGGGTGGCCTATTTACAGATGGGCTATGTACAGGTGCAATGATCTGTAAGCTGCTCTGACAGCAGATGCTTAAAGTTAGTGAGAAAGATATAAGTCTCCAGCTTCAGTGATTTTTGCAATTCGTTCCAGTCATGGCAGCAGAGAACTGAAAGGAAAGGCGGCTAAAGGAGGAGTTGACTCTGGGGGTGACCAGTGAAATATACCTGCTGGAGCATGTGCTACGGGTGGATGCTGCTATGGTGACCAGTGAGCTGAGATAAGGTGGGGATTTACCTAGCAAAGACTTATAGATGACCTGGAGCCAGTGGTTTTGGCGACGGATATGAAGCGAGTGCCAACCAACGAGAGCGTACAGGTCGCAGTGGTGGGTAGTATATGGGGCTTTGGTGAAAAAAATGGATGGCACTGTGATAGACTACATCCAATTTGCTGAGTAGAGTGTTGGAGGCTATTTTGTAGATGACATCACCGAAGTCGAGGATCGGTAGGATAGTCAGTTTTCAAGGGTATGTTTGGCAGCATGAGTGAAGGATGCTTTGTTGCGAAATAGGAAGCTGATTCTAGATGTAATTTTGGATTGGAGATGCTTAATGTGAGTCTGGAAGGAGAGTTTACAGTCTAACCAGACACCTAGGTATTTGTAGTTGTCCACATATTCAAGTCAGAGCCGTCCAGGGTAGTGATGCTAGATGGGCAGGCAGGTGCGGGCAGCGATCGGTTGAAGAGCATGCATTTAGTTTTACTTGCAATTAAGAGCAGTTTGAGGCGACGGAAGGAGTGTTGTTTGGCATTGAAGCTCGTCTGGAGGTTTGTTAACACAGTATCCAAAGAAGGGCCAGAAGTATACAGAATGGTGTCGTCTGCATAGAGGTGGATCAGAGAATCACCAGCAGCAAGAGCGACATCATTGATGTATACAGACAAGAGAGTCCGCCCAAGAATTGACTGCCAGAGGTCCGGACAACAGGCCCTCCGTTTTGACACACTGAACTCTATCAGATAAGTAGTTGGTGAACCAGGCGAGGCAATCATTTGAGAAACCAAGGCTGTCGAGTCTGCCAATAAGAATGTTGTGATTGACAGTCGAAAGCCTTCACCAGGTCGATGAATACGGTTGGACAGTAATGTCTCTTATCGATGGCAGTTATGATATCATTTAGGACCTTGAGCGTGGCTGAGGTGCACCCATGACCAGCTCGGAAACCAGATTGCATAGCAGAGAGGGTATGGTGAGATTCAAAATGGTTGCTGATCTGTTTGTTAACTTGGCTTTAGAAGACTTTAGAAAGGCAAGGTAGGATAGATATATGTCTGTAGTAGTTTGGGTCTAGAGTGTCTCCCCCTTTGAAGAGGGGGATGACCGTGGCAGCTTTCTAATCTTTAGGGATCTCAGACTATACGAAAGAGAGGTTGAAAAGGCTAGTATAGGGGTTGTAACAATTGTGGCGGATCATTTTAGAAAGAGAGGGTCCAGATTGTCCAGCCCAGCTGATTTGTGAGGGTCCTGATTTCACAGCTCTTTCAGAACATCCGCTATCTGGATTTGAGTGAAGGAGAAATGGGGAGGCTTGGGCGGGTTGCTGTGGGGGGTGCAGAGCTGTTGACCGGGGTAGGGGTAGCCAGGTGGAAAGCATGGCCAGCCATATGAAAATGCTTATTAAATTCCATTTATCAGTGGTGACCGTGTTTCATATCCTCAGTGCAGTGGGCAGCTGGGAGGAGGTGCTCTTATTCTCCATGGACTTTACAGTATCCCAGAACTTTTGGGAGTTTGTGCTACAGGATGCAAATTTCTGTTTGAAAAGGCTAGCCTTTGCTTTCCTAACTGCCTGTGTATCTTGGTTCCTAACTTCCCTGAAAAGTTGCATATCGTGGGGGTTATTCGATGCTAATGCAATACGCCACAGGATGTTTTTGTGCTGGTCAAGGGCAGTCAGGTCTGTTTCCTGTTTAACGTCTACAGGAAAATCTGGAAGGTGTTGGAGGAAAGTGTGGAGTTGGTGAGAGTCACAACAAGTGGTCTTATTTTTATTTTTTTGTGTGTCTGAGGAGCAGAAGAAGCGTGTTTTAAGACTCAAAAAGATATCGGAGTGGAATGTTTCCCGTGTGGATTTTCGAAGCAGGGCGCCTATCAAGGGGGTTATTTCTGGGATGGTGCAAGAAATGAAGGCAGAGGGTATAACTGAAGACGTCAATCGAGTGGTTGGTGCTCGTCGACTGACCCGTATGTACTGACCCGTATGTACTGACCCGTAGGTACTGACCCGTATGTACTGACCCGTAGGTACTGACCCGTATGTACTAACCCGTAGGTACTGACCTGTATGTACTGACCCGTAGGTACTGACCCGTATGTACTGACCCGTAGGTACTGACCCGTAGGTACTGACCCGTATGTACTAACCCGTAGGTACTGACCCGTAGGTACTGACCCGTATGTACTGACCCGTAGGTACTGACCCGTATGTACTAACCCGTAGGTACTGACCCGTAGGTACTGACCCGTATGTACTGACCCGTATGTACTGACCCGTAGGTACTGACCCGTAGGTACTGACCCGTATGTACTGACACGTATGTACTAACCCGTAGGTACTGACCCGTAGGTACTGACCCGTATGTACTGACCCGTAGGTACTGACCCGTATGTACTGACCCGTAGGTACTGACCCGTATGTACTAACCCGTAGGTACTGACCCGTAGGTACTGACCCGTCTGTACTAACCCGTAGGTACTGACCCGTAGGTACTGACCCGTATGGTTGCTGGAGAATGTAAATCTACTTCATCCATGCTACTGTTCTTTGATGAAGAGTCTCTCCCTTCTCATATAAAGTTTGGATTCATGAAATACCCTGAAAGAGCTTTTGTGCACAAGCCCCTTCAATGTCATAAATGTAAAAGATGTGGTCATGTGTCAAGTGTGTGCAGAAGGGAAGAGTATTGTGTGCCAGATGAAGGGAAATGCTGCAACTGTGGGGGTGAACATGCACCTGAATTTCTGGAGTTTCCTGTTAGGGTTGAAGGAGATGGTAAGGAGTTTCCTGTTAGGGTTGAAGGAGAATGAGATGATAAGGAGTGCCCTGTTAGGGTTGAAGGAGAATGAGATGGTAAGGAGTGTCCTGTTAGGGTTGAAGGATAATGAGGTGGCAAGGAAGGTAAGGAGTTTCCTGTTAGGGTTGAAGGAGAATGAGGTGGCAAGGAAGGGTGAGGAGTTTCCTGTTAGGGTTGAAGGAGAATGAGATGGTAAGGAGTTTCCTGTTAGAACAGAGAAGCTACGTCTGGTAAGACGAGGGGTGGGGATGTGTGTCTATTTGTCAATAACAGTTGGTGTGCAATGTCTAATTTTAAAGAAGTCTCAAGGTATTCCTCACCTGAGGTAGAGTACCTTATGATAAGCTGTAGACCACACTATCTACCAAGAGAGTTCTCATCTACAGTGGGGTAAAAAAGTATTTAGTCAGCCACCAATTGTGCAAGTTCTCCCACTTAAAAAGATGAGAGAGGCCTGTCATTTTCATCATAGGTACACTTCAACTATGACAAACAAAATGAAAAAAAATCCAGAAAATCTAAATTGTAGGATTTTTTAATGAATTTATTTGCAAATTATGGTGACTGGCAAGTGTCTTCACTGACATTTTCAACCTCTCCCTGACCGAATCTGTAATACCTACATGTTTCAAACAGACCACAATAGTCCCTTTGCCCAAGGAAGTGAAGTAAGCTGCCTAAATAATTACTGCTCCGTAGCACTCACATCGGTAGCTATGAAGTGCTTTGAAAGGGTGGTCATGGCTCTCATCAACAGCATCCTCCCGGATACCCTATAGACCCACTCCAATTCGCATACCGCCAAAACAGATCCACAGATGACACAATCTCAATCACACGACACACTGCCCTTTCACACCTGGACAAAAGGAACACCTATGTGAGAATGCTGTTTGTTCATTGACTACAGCTCAGCGTTCAACACCATAGTTCCCACGAAGCTCATCATTATGCTAAGGATCCTGTGACTAAACACCTCTCTCTGCATCACTGGGGACAAGCTTCCTACCATCCAGGACCTCTATACCAGGCGGTGTCAGAGGAAGGCCCTAGAAATGGTCAAAGAATCCAGCCATCCTAGTCATAGCTTGTTCTCTCTGCTACCGCACGGCAAGCGGTACCTGCGCGCCAAGTCTAGGTCCAAGAGGCTTCGAAACAGCTTCTGCCCCCCAGAAGTCCTAAGACTTCTGAACATCTAACATCTAATGGCCACCCAGACTATTTGCTACCCCTTATACACTTCTGCTACTCTCTGTTATTATCATTTTATGTACATATTACCTCAATTACCTCGACTATTCGGTGCCCCCGCCCATTGACTCTGTACCGGTACCCCCTGTATAAAGCCTCGCTAATGTTATTTAGTGCTGCTCTTTAATTATTTGTTATTCTAATCTCTTAGAATTATTTTTATCTGTGTTTTCTTAAAACTGCATTTTTGGTTAAGGGCTTGTAAGTGAGCATTTCACTGTAAGGTCTATCTGTTGTATTCGGCGCATGTGACTAATACAATTTGATTTGATACTGAGATAGATTCTACCACTGGGGCGGCAGGGTAGCCTAGTGGTTAGAGCATTGGACTAGTAACCGGAAGGTTGCAAGTTCAAACCCCCCCAGCTGACAAGGTACAAATCTGTTGTTCTGTCCCTGAACAAGGCAGTTAAACCCACTGTTCCTAGGCCGTCATTGAAAATAAGAATTTGTTCTTAACTGTCTTGCCTAGTTAAATAAAGGTACATTTTAAAAATGGCAAACTATTTTACTACTTTAGACCCTATTCCCTATGTAGTGCACTACTTTAGACCCTATTCCCTATGTAGTGCACTACTTTAGACCCTATTCCCTATGTAGTGCACTGCTTTTGACCCTATTCCCTATGTAGTGCACTACTTTAGACCCTATTCCCTATGTAGTGCACTACTACCAGGGCATTGAGATAGTAAGGTGCCATTTGGGACGCATACTCATTCCTCAATGTATCTTTATCTTTTAATGTGGTTTACTCTGTCTTTACGATATTCTGAGGGTTTACTCTGTCTTTACGATATTCTGAGGGTTTACTCTGTCTTTACAATATTCTGAGGGTTTACTCTGTCTTTACAATATTCTGAGAGCTTACTCTGTCTTTACGATATTCTGAGGGTTTACTCTGTCTTTACGATATTCTGAGGGTTTACTCTGTCTTTATGATATTCTGAGAGCTTACTCTGTCTTTACGATATTCTGAGGGTTTACTCTGTCTTTCGATATTCTGAGGGTTTACTCTGTCTTTATGATATTCTGAGAGCTTACTCTGTCTTTACGATATTCTGAGGGTTTACTCTGTCTTTACGATATTCTGAGGGTTTACTCTGTCTTTACGATATTCTGAGAGCTTACTCTGTCTTTACAATATTCTGAGAGCTTACTCTCTTTACGATATTCTGAGGGCTTACTCTGTCTTTACAATATTCTGAGAGCTTACTCTCTTTACGATATTCTGAGGGCTTACTCTGTCTTTACGATATTCTGAGAGCTTACTCTGTCTTTACGATATTCTGAGAGCTTACTCTGTCTTTACGATATTCTGAGAGCTTACTCTGTCTTTACGATATTCTGAGGGTTTACTCTGTCTTTACGATATTCTGAGGGTTTACTCTGTCTTTACGATATTCTGAGGGTTTACTCTGTCTTTACGATATTCTGAGAGTTTACTCTGTCTTTATGATATTCTGAGGGTTTACTCTGTCTTTACGATATTCTGAGAGTTTACTCTGTCTTTATGATATTCTGAGGGTTTACTCTGTCTTTACGATATTCTGAGAGTTTACTCTGTCTTTACGATATTCTGAGAGTTTACTCTGTCTTTACGATATTCTGAGAGCTTACTCTGTCTTTACGATATTCTGAGAGCTTACTCTGTCTTTACGATATTCTGAGAGTTTACTCTGTCTTTACGATATTCTGAGAGCTTACTCTGTCTTTACGATATTCTGAGAGTTTACTCTGTCTTTACGATATTCTGAGAGCTTACTCTGTCTTTATGATATTCTGAGGGTTTACTCTGTCTTTACGATATTCTGAGGGCTTACTCTGTCTTTATGATATTCTGAGGGCTTACTCTGTCTTTACGATATTCTGAGGGCTTACTCTGTCTTTATGATATTCTGAGGGCTTACTCTGTCTTTACGATATTCTGAGGGCTTACTCTGTCTTTATGATATTCTGAGGGCTTACTCTGTCTTTATGATATTCTGAGGGCTTACTCTGTCTTTATGATATTCTGAGGGTTTACTCTGTCTTTACAATATTCTGAGAGTTTACTCTGTCTTTACGATATTCTGAGAGTTTACTCTGTCTTTACGATATTCTGAGAGTTTACTCTGTCTTTCGATATTCTGAGGGTTTACTCTGTCTTTACAATATTCTGAGAGTTTACTCTGTCTTTCGATATTCTGAGGGTTTACTCTGTCTTTACGATATTCTGAGGGTTTACTCTGTCTTTACGATATTCTGAGGGTTTACTCTGTCTTTATGATATTCTGAGAGCTTACTCTGTCTTTACGATATTCTGAGGGTTTACTCTGTCTTTCGATATTCTGAGGGTTTACTCTGTCTTTATGATATTCTGAGAGCTTACTCTGTCTTTACGATATTCTGAGGGTTTACTCTGTCTTTACGATATTCTGAGGGTTTACTCTGTCTTTACGATATTCTGAGAGCTTACTCTGTCTTTACAATATTCTGAGAGCTTACTCTCTTTACGATATTCTGAGGGCTTACTCTGTCTTTACAATATTCTGAGAGCTTACTCTCTTTACGATATTCTGAGGGCTTACTCTGTCTTTACGATATTCTGAGAGCTTACTCTGTCTTTACGATATTCTGAGAGCTTACTCTGTCTTTACGATATTCTGAGAGCTTACTCTGTCTTTACGATATTCTGAGGGTTTACTCTGTCTTTACGATATTCTGAGGGTTTACTCTGTCTTTACGATATTCTGAGGGTTTACTCTGTCTTTACGATATTCTGAGAGTTTACTCTGTCTTTATGATATTCTGAGGGTTTACTCTGTCTTTACGATATTCTGAGAGTTTACTCTGTCTTTATGATATTCTGAGGGTTTACTCTGTCTTTACGATATTCTGAGAGTTTACTCTGTCTTTACGATATTCTGAGAGCTTACTCTGTCTTTATGATATTCTGAGGGTTTACTCTGTCTTTACGATATTCTGAGGGCTTACTCTGTCTTTATGATATTCTGAGGGCTTACTCTGTCTTTACGATATTCTGAGGGCTTACTCTGTCTTTATGATATTCTGAGGGCTTACTCTGTCTTTACGATATTCTGAGGGCTTACTCTGTCTTTATGATATTCTGAGGGCTTACTCTGTCTTTATGATATTCTGAGGGCTTACTCTGTCTTTATGATATTCTGAGGGTTTACTCTGTCTTTACAATATTCTGAGAGTTTACTCTGTCTTTACGATATTCTGAGAGTTTACTCTGTCTTTACGATATTCTGAGAGTTTACTCTGTCTTTCGATATTCTGAGGGTTTACTCTGTCTTTACAATATTCTGAGAGTTTACTCTGTCTTTCGATATTCTGAGGGTTTACTCTGTCTTTACGATATTCTGAGGGTTTACTCTGTCTTTACGATATTCTGAGGGTTTACTCTGTCTTTATGATATTCTGAGAGCTTACTCTGTCTTTACGATATTCTGAGGGTTTACTCTGTCTTTCGATATTCTGAGGGTTTACTCTGTCTTTATGATATTCTGAGAGCTTACTCTGTCTTTACGATATTCTGAGGGTTTACTCTGTCTTTACGATATTCTGAGGGTTTACTCTGTCTTTACGATATTCTGAGAGCTTACTCTGTCTTTACAATATTCTGAGAGCTTACTCTCTTTACGATATTCTGAGGGCTTACTCTGTCTTTACAATATTCTGAGAGCTTACTCTCTTTACGATATTCTGAGGGCTTACTCTGTCTTTACGATATTCTGAGAGCTTACTCTGTCTTTACGATATTCTGAGAGCTTACTCTGTCTTTACGATATTCTGAGAGCTTACTCTGTCTTTACGATATTCTGAGGGTTTACTCTGTCTTTACGATATTCTGAGGGTTTACTCTGTCTTTACGATATTCTGAGGGTTTACTCTGTCTTTACAATATTCTGAGAGTTTACTCTGTCTTTCGATATTCTGAGGGTTTACTCTGTCTTTACGATATTCTGAGGGTTTACTCTGTCTTTACGATATTCTGAGGGTTTACTCTGTCTTTATGATATTCTGAGAGCTTACTCTGTCTTTACGATATTCTGAGGGTTTACTCTGTCTTTCGATATTCTGAGGGTTTACTCTGTCTTTATGATATTCTGAGAGCTTACTCTGTCTTTACGATATTCTGAGGGTTTACTCTGTCTTTACGATATTCTGAGGGTTTACTCTGTCTTTACGATATTCTGAGAGCTTACTCTGTCTTTACAATATTCTGAGAGCTTACTCTCTTTACGATATTCTGAGGGCTTACTCTGTCTTTACAATATTCTGAGAGCTTACTCTCTTTACGATATTCTGAGGGCTTACTCTGTCTTTACGATATTCTGAGAGCTTACTCTGTCTTTACGATATTCTGAGAGCTTACTCTGTCTTTACGATATTCTGAGAGCTTACTCTGTCTTTACGATATTCTGAGGGTTTACTCTGTCTTTACGATATTCTGAGGGTTTACTCTGTCTTTACGATATTCTGAGGGTTTACTCTGTCTTTACGATATTCTGAGAGTTTACTCTGTCTTTATGATATTCTGAGGGTTTACTCTGTCTTTACGATATTCTGAGAGTTTACTCTGTCTTTATGATATTCTGAGGGTTTACTCTGTCTTTACGATATTCTGAGAGTTTACTCTGTCTTTACGATATTCTGAGAGCTTACTCTGTCTTTATGATATTCTGAGGGTTTACTCTGTCTTTACGATATTCTGAGGGCTTACTCTGTCTTTATGATATTCTGAGGGCTTACTCTGTCTTTACGATATTCTGAGGGCTTACTCTGTCTTTATGATATTCTGAGGGCTTACTCTGTCTTTACGATATTCTGAGGGCTTACTCTGTCTTTATGATATTCTGAGGGCTTACTCTGTCTTTATGATATTCTGAGGGCTTACTCTGTCTTTATGATATTCTGAGGGTTTACTCTGTCTTTACAATATTCTGAGAGTTTACTCTGTCTTTACGATATTCTGAGAGTTTACTCTGTCTTTACGATATTCTGAGAGTTTACTCTGTCTTTCGATATTCTGAGGGTTTACTCTGTCTTTACAATATTCTGAGAGTTTACTCTGTCTTTCGATATTCTGAGGGTTTACTCTGTCTTTACGATATTCTGAGGGTTTACTCTGTCTTTACGATATTCTGAGGGTTTACTCTGTCTTTATGATATTCTGAGAGCTTACTCTGTCTTTACGATATTCTGAGGGTTTACTCTGTCTTTCGATATTCTGAGGGTTTACTCTGTCTTTATGATATTCTGAGAGCTTACTCTGTCTTTACGATATTCTGAGGGTTTACTCTGTCTTTACGATATTCTGAGGGTTTACTCTGTCTTTACGATATTCTGAGAGCTTACTCTGTCTTTACAATATTCTGAGAGCTTACTCTCTTTACGATATTCTGAGGGCTTACTCTGTCTTTACAATATTCTGAGAGCTTACTCTCTTTACGATATTCTGAGGGCTTACTCTGTCTTTACGATATTCTGAGAGCTTACTCTGTCTTTACGATATTCTGAGAGCTTACTCTGTCTTTACGATATTCTGAGAGCTTACTCTGTCTTTACGATATTCTGAGAGCTTACTCTGTCTTTACGATATTCTGAGAGCTTACTCTGTCTTTATGATATTCTGAGAGCTTACTCTGTCTTTACGATATTCTGAGAGCTTACTCTGTCTTTACGATATTCTGAGAGCTTACTCTGTCTTTACGATATTCTGAGGGTTTACTCTGTCTTTACGATATTCTGAGGGTTTACTCTGTCTTTACGATATTCTGAGGGTTTACTCTGTCTTTATGATATTCTGAGGGTTTACTCTGTCTTTATGATATTCTGAGGGTTTACTCTGTCTTTATGATATTCTGAGGGTTTACTCTGTCTTTACAATATTCTGAGAGTTTACTCTGTCTTTATGATATTCTGAGAGTTTACTCTGTCTTTATGATATTCTTATATTACAGTCTAGTGACTATTTTGATCAGAGATCGCAGGGTCAAGATTCCCTAGCTAAAACAGACAATGACGTTTAGTGACACTAACAATTCTATAATTGATCCTATTTTGCTGCTAGTTTTACACGAGAGAGAGAGAGCGAGAGAGAGAGAGAGAGAGAGAGAGAGAAGGCACACACACCATATGTGCGCTACACTCTGCTCAGTTCTCTTCTCTGCTCACGAGGAGCTTCAGGATTTTCACTTGTTCCAGGATTTTCACTTGTTCCAGGATTTTCACTTGTTCCGTGCAACATCTCATTTGAAGACTCGTTTACCAAGGAGCCTGCGACTCAGACGGGGGGAAAGGTGAGTATTTGAACGGGTGGATAGGTTACTGAAGACGTTTGCAGTTTACCTGTACAATAATATAGAACTGATTTGGAGCTTGACATGATTAAAAATGACTGTTGATTTTTCGGTTGATCATGTGATGATCAAAGTGAGACGGTATATATCACAGTTAATAGTTTAGGGATCAGAAAGACCCGCCCGTAGCTTAACGCAACCACTTCCATCATCTCCTGTTTCAGTGCTACACAGATGGATTCTGGTTAAATGTATTAGCGCTGCCTTTGGTAAATAGAGGCTACTGAGACATAATTAAATAACATCCACACAGACTAAACCCAACACACAATAAGGAGAATGAAATTACACATGAATCTTGAGGAGTAGTGTAATGGACATGCACACAAATATTCAAAATTGGTGAGGTGAAATGAAAAAAAATTACTTGTTTCAAAAAATTTAAAAAATTTAAAAACAGACAAGTGGTGGGTCCATATGTATTCAGCCTCTTTCCTATGAAGCCCCTAAATAAGATCTGTTGTAACCAATTACCTTCAGAAGTCACATCATTAGTTAAATAAAGTCCACCTGTGTGCAATCCAAGTGTCACATGATCTGTCACATGATCTCAGTATATATACAGCTGTTCTGAAAGGACCCAGAGTCTGCAACACCACTAAGCAAGGGGCACCACCAAGCAAGCGGCACCATGAAGACCAAGGAGCTCTCCAAACAGGTCAGGGACAAAGTTGTGGAGAAGTACAGACCAGTGTTGGGTTATAAAAAAACATCAGAAACTTTGAACATCCCACGAAGCACCATTAAATCCATTATTAAAAAATGGAAAGAATATGGCACCACAACAAACCTGCCAAGAGAGGGCCCCCCACCAAAACTCACAGACCAGGCAAGGAGGACATTAATCAGAGAGGCAACAAAGAGACCAAAGATAACCCTGAAGGAGCTACAAAATCTCCACAGCGGAGATTGGAGTATCTGTCCATAGGACCACTTTAAGCCGTAATCTCCACAGAGCTGGGCTTTATGGAAGAGTGGCCAGAAAAAAATAAGCAAACATGTTTAGTGTTCGCCAGAAAGCATGTGGGAGACTCAAACACATGGAATAAGGTACTCTGGTTAGATGAGAATAAAATTGAGCTTTTTGGCCATCAAAGAAAACACAAGCCACTGTAAATGGTGAGTTGACTTCTGTGTGGTATATACGTTTATTGGAATCAAATGCCTGCTCTTTACAAAGCCCTGGAGGCAATCACTAATCACCTAATACTTCAGTCTCAGTGTCACGCCCTGACCTTAGAGATCCTTATTATTCTCTGTTTGGTTAGGTCAAGGTGTGACTCGGGTGGGAAAGTCTATGTTTTCTATTTCTCTGTTTTTGCCCGAGTGTGGTTCCCAATCAGAGGCAGCTGTCTATCGTTGTCTCTGATTGGGGATCACATAAGTTGTCCTTTTTCCTTTTTGGGTTTAGTGGGATCTTGTTTTCTGTTTAGTGTCTGTGCCTGACAGAACTGTGCACTTTCGTTTTGTTGTCGTTGTTATTTTCGTGTTGGTGACGTCAATAAAAAGACGATGTGTATGCCTACCACGCTGCACCTTGGTCCACTCTTCATGCTACAAAAGGGAGCCGTTACACTCAGTATAGCCTGTGTAATAAACACAAACCCAGATGTTATGGTCTCAATCTCAGTATAGCCTGTGTAATAAACATAAACCCAGTTGTTATGGACTCAATCTCAGTATAGCCTGTGTAATAAACACAAACCCAGATGTTATGGTCTCAATCTCAGTATAGCCTGTGTAATAAACACAAACCCAGATGTTATGGTCTCAATCTCAGTATAGCCTGTGTAATAAACACAAACCCAGATGTTATGGTCTCAATCTCAGTATAGCCTGTGTAATAAACACAAACCCAGATGTTATGGTCTCAATCTCAGTATAGCCTGTGTAATAAACACAAACCCAGATGTTATGGACTCAATCTCAGTATAGCCTGTGTAATAAACATAAACCCAGATGTATTCATGTGCCTTATTTCTGACCCAGACGCATGCAGCATGCTTCTGATTCCATATTTCAGTCTGAATTCTTTCTGGCATTCCAGAACACATTCCATTTCTATCTGTGTTTGTCTCCCCTGGAGTAGGGAGGGATGGAGGCTGAGGCTGGAAGGGATGAGGTGCAGGGAGGGATGAGGTGCTGGGAGGATTGGAGGCTGAGGCTGGGAGGGATGAGGTGCTGGGAGGGTTGGAGGCTGGGAGGGTTGGAGGCTGAGGCTGGCAGGGATGAGGTGCTGGGAGGGTTGGAGGCTGGGGGGGATGAGGTGCTGGGAGGGTTGGAGGCTGAGACTGGGATGAGTTGCTGGGAGGGTTGGAGGCTGGCAGGGATGAGGTGCTGGGAGGATTGGAGGCTGGCATGGATGAGGTGCTGGGAGGGTTGGGGGCTGAGGCTGGCAGGGATGAGGTGCTGGGAGGATTGGAGGCTGAGGCTGGCAGGGATGAGGTGCTGGGAGGGTTGGAGGCTGGCAGGGATGAGGTGCTGGGAGGATTGGAGGCTGAGGCTGGGAGGGATGAGGTGCTAGGAGGGTTGGAGGCTGAGGCTGGGAGGGATGAGGTGCTGGGAGGGTTGGAGGCTGAGGCTGGGATGAGTTGCTGGGAGGGTTGGAGGCTGGCAGGGATGAGGTGCTGGGAGGATTGGAGGCTGGGGCTGGCAGGGATGAGGTGCTGGGAGGATTGGAGGCTGAGGCTGGCAGGGATGAGGTGCTGTGAAGGTTGGAGGCTGAGGTGCTGGGTAAGTTAGGGTCAAATATAAGTTAGCTCACCACTGCAGATCTTAGCTCTTATCAGATAATAGATCATATCAGATAATAGATCAGATCATATCAGATAATAGATCATATCAGATAATAGATCATATCAGATCATATCGAATAATAGATCATATCAGATCATAGATCATATCAGATCATATCATATAATAGATCATATCAGATAATAGATCATAGATCATATCAGATAATAGATCATATCAGATCACAGATCATATCAGATCATATCAGATAATAGATCATATCAGATAATAGATCATAGATCATATCAGATCATAGATCATATCAGATAATAGATCATATCAGATCATAGATCATATCAGATAATAGATCATAGATCATATCAGATAATAGATCATAGATCATATCAGATAATAGATCATATCAGATAATAGATCATATCAGATCATATCAGATAATAGATCATATCAGATCATAGATCATATCAGATCATAGATCATATCAGATAATAGATCATATCAGATCATAGATCATATCAGATAATAGATCATAGATCATATCAGATAATAGATCATATCAGATCATATCAGATAATAGATCATATCAGAATATAGATCATATCAGATCACATTTAAAGTAGTGCACTGTTTATTGAATAGGGTGCCATCTGGGACTCATTTTTATCTGATTGTTTTTGAGCCATTAATGATTCAGTATTTTCCTCAAGTTCACCGTCCAAGAATCTATAGGATCCAGACCAGCATGCATGTGGTGTCCACTGAATGGAAATTACTAGAAGCTAATTAGCGACCATCTACCTAGTTCTTCTTGTGCAATGAACACCCCCCCTCTCTCCCTCCCTCCTTCCTTCCTTCCCTCCCTCCCTCCCTCCCTCCCTCCCTCCCTCCCTCCCTCCCTCCCTCCCTCCCTCCCTCCCTCCCTCCCTCCCTACCACCAACAGCACGGCCGACCGAGCACCTGACCTGCCAGTCCACATGGAGACCACCTCCACCCACATGCAACAAGGCATCCTGGGTAACGACAGTCTCAGCCTCCACCTCGACCGGCCGGGGTTCCACTCTGACATCACCAAGCATGTAGGAGTCCAGGCTGCTTTGATCACAGCGTACAGTCTGATCATCCTACTGGGTCTAGTAGGCAACGCCCTTGTCATCTACACGATCATCCGCTTCCGGAACATGAGGACGGTCACTAACTTCTTCATAGCTAACCTGGCGCTGGCCGACCTGTTGGTGGACACGTTGTGTTTACCGTTCACACTGGTTTATACCTTGCTCGACGAGTGGAAGTTCGGCGCGGTGCTGTGTCACATGGTCCCGTTCGCCCAGGCGCTGAGCGTGCACGTATCGATCCTGACGCTGACCGTCATCGCTCTGGAGCGCTACAGGTGTATCGTGTTCCACCTGGGCCAACGCCTCACCTGGCGAAGCAGCCTGCTCATCGTGGCTCTCACCTGGACGCTGTCCGCCGTGCTGGCCGGCCCGCTCGCCATCTTCAGAGAGTACCGTCAGGAGGAGATCCCGTCCATCAACCTGAGGATCTCAGTCTGCTATGAGAAGTGGCCTTACGGCAGCAGCAGAGACGGAGTCATTTACAGCCTGTCTATGTTACTGCTGCAGTACGTGCTGCCACTCTCCATCATCAGTTATGCCTACATCTGCATCTGGGTGAAGCTGAAGAACCACGTGAGTCCAGCGAGCCGCATCGACGCCATCCAGCGCAGGAAGAAGACCACCAAGATGTTGGTTATGGTGGTTGTAGTCTTCGCCACATGCTGGCTACCCTTCCACGTGTTTCAACTAGCCAGTGACCTAGACCTGGTCCTCAGCTTAAGACAATACAAGCTCATCTATACTCTCTTCCACATCGTAGCCATGTGCTCCACCTTCGCTAACCCGCTCCTGTACGGCTGGATGAATAAGAACTACAGGAATGGGTTCGTCATGGTGTTCAGGTGTGAGGCTAAACCAGACAGTATTCACCCTGAGGGATCCTTCAGGACCCGGTCACTAAGGAGGATGTCTCTGAATGGAGGACACCCTCCTACGGCCGTCTGATTGGTTGATTGGTCTGCGGTCTGATTGGTTGATTGATCTGCCGTCTGATTGAGGCTGCTGTGTGGAGTGAAATTAGTAACATTACAAAGGGAATCTGAGGCTGCTGAATTTGTTTTTAAATAAACCTTGTCGGAGCCAGAAAGGCCCATCCTGTTTCTGTAGAGTGAACCAGAACGGCCCATAGGGCAGGAGTCCATCTCCTGTTTCTGTAGAGTGAACCAGAACGGCCCGTAGGGCAGCAGTCCATCTCCTGTTTCTGTAGAGTGAACCAGAACGGCCCGTAGGGCAGGAGTCCATCTCCTGTTTCTGTAGAGTGAACCAGAACGGCCCGTAGGGCAGGAGTCCATCTCCTGTTTCTGTAGACAGGACACTATACTGCTGTGTGGATTACACCCCCTGGACAGGACACTATACTGCTGTGTGGATTACACCCTCCTGTTTCTGTAAGGACACTATACTGCTGTGTGGAGTACACCCCCCTGGACAGGACACTATACTGCTGTGTGGAGTACACCCCGTGGACAGGACACTATACTGCTGTATGGATTACCCCTCCTGTTTCTGGACAGGACACTATACTGCTGTATGTAGAGTGAACCAGAACGGCCCGTGGGCAGGAGTCCATCTCCTGTTTCTGTAGAGTGAACCAGAACAGCCCGTACACCATCTCCTGTTTCTGTAGACCCTGGACAGAACACTATACTGCTGTGTGGATTACACCCTGCTGGACAGAACACTATACTGCTGTGTGGAGTACACCCCTGGACAGGACACTATACTGCTGTATGGATTACACCCCCTGGACAGGACACTGAACACTATACTGCTGTGTGGATTACACCCCCTGGACAGGACACTATACTGCTGTGTGGAGTACACCCCCTGGACAGGACACTATACTGCTGTGTGGAGTACACCCCCTGGACAGGACACTATACTGCTGTATGGATTACCCCCCCTGGACAGAACACTATACTGCTGTGTGGATTACACCCCTGGAAAGGACACTATACTGCTGTGTGGAGTACACCCCCTGGACAGGACACTATACTGCTGTGTGGATTACACCCCCTGGACAGAACACTATACTGCTGTGTGGATTACACCCCCTGGACAGGACACTATACTGCTGTGTGGATTACACCCCCTGGACAGAACACTATACTGCTGTGTGGATTACACCCCTGGACAGGACACTATACTGCTGTGTGGATTACACCCCCTGGACAGGACACTATACTGCTGTGTGGATTACACCCCCTGGACAGAACACTATACTGCTGTGTGGATTACACCCCCTGGACAGAACACTATACTGCTGTGTGGAGTACACCCCCTGGACAGGACACTATACTGCTGTGTGGAGTACACCCCCTGGACAGGACACTGAACACTATACTGCTGTGTGGAGTACACCCCCTGGACAGGACACTATACTGCTGTGTGGATACACCCCTGGACAGGACACTATACTGCTGTGTGGATTACACCCCCTGGACAGGACACTATACTGCTGTGTGGATTACACCCCTGGAAAGGACACTATACTGCTGTGTGGAGTACACCCCCTGGACAGGACACTATACTGCTGTATGGATTACACCCCCTGGACAGAACACTATACTGCTGTGTGGATTACACCCCTGGACAGAACACTATACTGCTGTGTGGATTACACCCCCTGGACAGAACACTATACTGCTGTGTGGATTACACCCCCTGGACAGAACACTATACTGCTGTGTGGATTACACCCCTGGACAGGACACTATACTGCTGTGTGGATTACACCCCCTGGACAGAACACTATACTGCTGTGTGGATTACACCCCTGGACAGGACACTATACTGCTGTGTGGATTACACCCCCTGGACAGGACACTATACTGCTGTGTGGATTACACCCCCTGGACAGAACACTATACTGCTGTGTGGATTACACCCCTGGACAGAACACTATACTGCTGTGTGGAGTACACCCCCTGGACAGAACACTGAACACTATACTGCTGTGTGGAGTACACCCCCTGGACAGAACACTATACTGCTGTGTGGAGTACACCCCCTGGACAGGACACTATACTGCTGTGTGGAGTACACCCCCTGGACAGGACACTATACTGCTGTGTGGAGTACAACTCTGGACAGGACACTATACTGCTGTGTGGATTACACCCCCTGGACAGAAAACTATACTGCTGTGTGGAGTACACCCCCTGGACAGGACACTATACTGCTGTGTGAAGTACACCCCCTGGACAGGACACTATACTGCTGTGTGGAGTACACCCCCTGGACAGGACACTATACTGCTGTGTGGATTACACCCCTGGACAGGACACTGAACACTATACTGCTGTGTGGATTACACCCCCTGGACAGGACACTTATTAGGTATAAACCCCAAATAAACAGAAATTGCTCTATGTTTGGATTGACAACTCAGTCGCTCAATAAAAGTGTGGCCTTTTAGGTGGTCATACACTGTCCCCTGCTGGTCAATATGAGGATAACATGGTCATACACTGTCACCTGCTGGTCAATATGAGGATAACATGGTCATACACTGTCACCTGCTGGTCAATATGAGGATAACATGGTCATACACTGTCACCTGCTGGTCAATATGATGATAACATGGTCATACACTGTCCCCTGCTGGTCAATATGAGGATAACATGGTCATACACTGTCACCTGCTGGTCAATATGAGGATAACACAGTCATACACTGTCCCCTGCTGGTCAATATGAGGATAACATGGTCATACACTGCCCCCTGCTGGTCAATATGAGGATAACATGGTCATATACTGCCACCTGCTGGTCGATATCAAATCAAATCAAATCAAATTTTATTTGTCACATACACATGGTTAGCAGATGTTAATGCGAGTGTAGCGAAATGCTTGTGCTTCTAGTTCCGACAATGCAGTAATAACAAGTAATCTAACTAACAATTCCAAAACTACTGTCTTATACACAGTGTAAGGGGATAAAGAATATGTACATAAGGATATATGAATGAGTGATGGTACAGAGCAGCATAGGCAAGATACAGTAGATGGTATCGAGTACAGTATATACATATGAGATGAGTATGTAAACAAAGTGGCATAGTTAAAGTGGCTAGTGATACATGTATTACATAAGGATACAGTCGATGATATAGAGTACAGTATATACGTATGCATATGAGATGAATAATGTAGGGTAAGTAACATTATATAAGGTAGCATTGTTTAAAGTGGCTAGTGATATATTTACATCATTTCCCATCAATTCCCATTATTAAAGTGGCTGGAGTTGAGTCAGTGTCAGTGTGTTGGCAGCAGCCACTCAATGTTAGTGGTGGCTGTTTAACAGTCTGATGGCCTTGAGATAGAAGCTGTTTTTCAGTCTCTCGGTCCCAGCTTTGATGCACCTGTACTGACCTCGCCTTCTGGATGATAGCGGGGTGAACAGGCAGTGGCTCGGGTGGTTGATGTCCTTGATGATCTTTATGGCCTTCCTGTGACATCGGGTGGTGTAGGTGTCCTGGAGGGCAGGTAGTTTGCCCCCGGTGATGCGTTGTGCAGACCTCACTACCCTCTGGAGAGCCTTACGGTTGAGGGCGGAGCAGTTGCCGTACCAGGCGGTGATACAGCCCGCCAGGATGCTCTCGATTGTGCATCTGTAGAAGTTTGTGAGTGCTTTTGGTGACAAGCCAAATTTCTTCAGCCTCCTGAGGTTGAAGAGGCGCTGCTGCGCCTTCTTCACAATGCTGTCTGTGTGAGTGGACCAATTCAGTTTGTCTGTGATGTGTGTGCCGAGGAACTTAAAACTTGCTACCCTCTCCACTACTGTTCCATCGATGTGGATAGGGGGGTGTTCCCTCTGCTGTTTCCTGAAGTCCACAATCATCTCCTTAGTTTTGTTGACGTTGAGTGTGAGGTTATTTTCCTGACACCACACTCCGAGGGCCCTCACCTCCTCCCTGTAGGCCGTCTCGTCGTTGTTGGTAATCAAGCCTACCACTGTTGTGTCGTCCGCAAACTTGATGATTGAGTTGGAGGCGTGCGTGGCCACGCAGTCGTGGGTGAACAGGAAGTACAGGAGAGGGCTCAGAACGCACCCTTGTGGGGCCCCAGTGTTGAGGATCAGCGGGGAGGAGATGTTGTTGCCTACCCTCACCACCTGGGGGCGGCCCGTCAGGAAGTCCAGTACCCAGTTGCACAGGACGGGGTCGAGACCCAGGGTCTCGAGCTTGATGACGAGCTTGGAGGGTACTATGGTGTTGAATGCCGAGCTGTAGTCAATGAACAGCATTCTCACATAGATATTCCTCTTGTCCAGATGGGTTAGGGCGGTGTGCAGTGTGGTTGAGATTGCATCGTCTGTGGACCTATTTGGGCGGTAAGCAAATTGGAGTGGGTCTAGGGTGTCAGGTAGGGTGGAGGTGATATGGTCCTTGACTAGTCTCTCAAAGCACTTCATGATGACGGAAGTGAGTGCTACGGGGCGGTAGTCGTTTAGCTCAGTTACCTTAGCTTTCTTGGGAACAGGAACAATGGTGGCCCTCTTGAAGCATGTGGGAACAGCAGACTGGTATAGGGATTGATTGAATATGTCCGGAAACACACCGGCCAGCTGGTCTGCGCATGCTCTGAGGGCGCGGCTGGGGATGCCGTCTGGGCCTGCAGCCTTGCGAGGGTTAACACGTTTAAATGTCTTACTCACCTCGGCTGCAGTGAAGGAGAGACCGCATGTTTTCGTTGCAGGCCGTGTCAGTGGCACTGTATTGTCCTCAAAGCGGGCAAAAAAGTTATTTAGTCTGCCTGGGAGCAGGACATCCTGGTCCGTGACTGGGCTGGATTTCTTCCTGTAGTCTGCTAAAGGGGCCCAGGGATGCTAACGGGCTCCAGGGCTGCTAAAGGGGCCCAGGGCTGCTAAAGGGGCCCAGGGCTGCTAAAGGGGCCCAGGGCTGCTAACGGGCTCCAGGGCTGCTAAAGGGGCCCAGGGCTGCTAACGGGGCCCAGGGCTGCTAGAGTTGGGCCCAGAGCTGCTAAAGGGGCCCAAGGCTGCTAGAGTTGGGCCCAGAGCTGCTAAAGGGGCCTAGGGCTGCTAAAGGGGCCCAGGGCTGCTAAAGGGGCCCAGGGCTGTTAGAGTTGGGCCCAGAGCTACTAAAGGGGCCCAGGGCTGCTAACGGGGCCCAGGGCCCCTAGAGTTGGCTCTGACACCTCCGTAGCTCTGACACCTTTCACCGCAGATGCGGAAGGCCGACATCAACTGATAACTGATATCGCTACAACTGATATCGCTACAACTGATATCTCTACAACTGATATCTCTACAACTGATATCTCTACAACTGATATCTCTAGCTAGAACAGACATATTTTGATGGGGATGTTAGTATTATGCCAAATAGATTTTTTAAGGTGCGGCTGGACTTCCGGCCCTATAACAAAAGGGTAATATTCCTGCCCAATAACAAGGGTCATATTCCTGCCCTATAACAAGGGTCATATTCCTGCCCAATAACAAGGGTCATATTCCTGCCCAATAACAAGGGTCATATTCCTGCCCTATAACAAGGGTCATATTCCGGCCCTATAACAAGGGTCATATTCAGGCCCTATAACAAGGATCATATTCCTGCCCTATAACAAGGGTCATATTCCTGCCCTATAACAAGGGTCATATTCCTGCCCTATATCAAGGGTCGTATTCCTGCCCTATAACAAGGGTCATATGCCTGCCCTATAACAAGGGTTATATTCCTGCCCTACAACAAGGGTCATATTCCTGCCCTATAACAAGGGTCGTATTCCGGCCCTATAACAAGGGTCGTATTCCGGCCCTATAACAAGGGTCGTATTCCTGCCCTATAACAAGGGTCATATTCCTGACCTATAACAAGGGTCCTATAACAAGGGTCATATTCCTGCCCTATAACAAGGGGTCATATTCCTGCCCTATAACAAGGGTCATATTCCTGCCCTATAACAAGGGTCATATTCCTGCCCTATAACAAGGGGTCATACTCCTGCCCTAATGTAGTTAATTAATTCATGGCGTTGACTCCCACGCTATGCTAAGCTAGCTAGCTAGATCTTTATCTTAGCATTCTAGGAAGACTCGAGGGACTGCGTGCGGACGTTTCCATTTCCTGTCAAACTGTCACTAACGATGTCCTTAGAAGAAATATGCTGCATATATACTACTGGTTATGATTCATTATTCCTGGTAGATACTACTGGTTATGATTCATTATTCCTGGTAGATACTACTGGTTATGATTCATTATTCCTGGTAGATACTACTGGTTATGATTCATTATTCCTGGTAGATACTACTGGTTATGATTCATTATTCCTGGTAGATACTACTGGTTATGATTCATTATTCCTGGTAGATACTACTGGTTATGATTCATTATTCCTGGTAGATACTACTGGTTATGATTCATTATTCCTGGTAGATACTACTGGTTATGATTCATTATTCCTGGTAGATACTACTGGTTATGATTCATTATTCCTGGTAGATACTACTGGTTATGATTCATTATTCCTGGTAGATACTACTGGTTATGATTCATTATTCCTGGTAGATACTACTGGTTATGATTCATTATTCCTGGTAGATACTACTGGTCATGATTCATTATTCCTGGTAGATACTACTGGTTATGATTCATTATTCCTGGTAGATACTACTGGTTATGATTCATTATTCCTGGTAGATACTACTGGTTATGATTCATTATTCCTGGTAGATACTACTGGTTATGATTCATTATTCCTGGTAGATACTACTGGTTATGATTCATTATTCCTGGTAGATACTACTGGTTATGATTCATTATTCCTGGTAGATACTACTGGTTATGATTCATTATTCCTGGTAGATACTACTGGTTATGATTCATTATTCCTGGTAGATACTACTGGTTATGATTCATTATTCCTGGTAGATACTACTGGTTATGATTCATTATTCCTGGTAGATACTACTGGTTATGATTCATTATTCCTGGTAGATACTACTGGTTATGATTCATTATTCCTGGTAGATACTACTGGTTATGATTCATTATTCCTGGTAGATACTACTGGTTATGATTCATTATTCCTGGTAGATACTACTGGTTATGATTCATTATTCCTGGTAGATACTACTGGTTATGATTCATTATTCCTGGTAGATACTACTGGTTATGATTCATTATTCCTGGTAGATACTACTGGTTATGATTCATTATTCCTGGTAGATACTACTGGTTATGATTCATTATTCCTGGTAGATACTACTGGTTATGATTCATTATTCCTGGTAGATACTACTGGTTATGATTCATTATTCCTGGTAGATACTACTGGTTATGATTCATTATTCCTGATAGATACTACTGGTTATGATTGCAGACAGAGCCCATAGAATGGGATGGCGCAATATTGAATTAGTCATTAGTTGATAAGGTGCATGGGGATGTCCACATCACCCAGAGATATGACCATGCTGTAGAGAGACACCTAGCGGACTGAAACTTCACCGTTGAAGACAGAATACAGCTGGTGCCATCTCGACTTGAGCTGGCAAACAGATCCCTTACATTAGCTACCTAAATGTGAAGTAAACTCAACTGAAGAGTAATAGAGAATGGAGATGTTTAATTTGAAAACGTGCAGGATACCTGTTTCTGGTTTCGCTGACTTCCGTTATATATATATGGGTGAAAAAAACATTGTGTAAAGTAGTCTGTTAAATACGAGGGCGCCTCTTCCTCTTCCACCTCCTCTTCTGTTAAATACGAGGGCGCCTCTTCCTCTTCCACCTCCTCTTCTGTTAAATACGAGGGCGCCTCTTCCTCTTCCACCTCCTCTTCTGTTAAATACGAGGGCGCCTCTTCCTCTTCCACCTCCTCTTCTGTTAAATACGAGGGCGCCTCTTCCTCTTCCACCTCCTCTTCTGTTAAATACGAGGGCGCTTGTATTGGTTCCGTGTGTTTCTGCTGACCAGAAGGAACATTTGTTGGCCTCGCTTGATTTCATTATTATCCTGTCGTGTTTTGAGCTACGGAACAGGACACCTGTCAAAATAGTAATTTTTGAAGTGTCAGATGATGTTGACATTTTAATGCAAAATAAATCAGTGGGTTTTGTCCAACATGTCTCTGGACCCACTCACTGTCACAGTCATACTCTGGACCTAGTTTTGTCCCATGGAATAAATGTTGTGGATCTTAATGTTTTTCCTCATAATCCTGGACTATCGGACCACCATTTTATTACGTTTGCAATTGCAACAAATAAACTGCTCAGACCCCAACTAAGGAACATCAAAAGTCGTGCTATAAATTCACAGACAACACAAAGATTCCTTGATATCCTTCCAGAGTCTACCCAAGGACGCCAGAGGACAAAAATCAGTTAACCACCTAACTGAGGAACTCAATTTAACCTTGCGCAATACCCTAGATGCAGTTGCACCTCTAAAAACTAAAAACATTTCTCATAAGAAACTAGCTCCCTGGTATACAGAAAATACCCGAGCTCTGAAGCAAGCTTCCAGAAAATTGGAACGGAAATGGCGCCACACCAAACTGGAAGTCTTCGGACTAGCTTGGAAAGACAGTACCGTGCAGTACCGAAGAGCCCTTATCATCCTATTTTTCTAACTTAATTGAGGAAAATAAGAACAATCCAAAATGTATTTTTGATACTGTCACAAAGCTAACTAAAAAGCAGCATTCCCCAAGAGAGGATGGCTTTCACTTTAGCAGTGATAAATTCATGAACTTCTTTGAGGAAAAGATCATGATTATTAGAAAGCAAATTACGGACTCCTCTTTAAATCTGCGTATTCCTTCAAAGCTCAGTTGTCCTGAGTCTGCACAACTCTGCCAGGACCTAGGATCAAGAGAGACGCTCAAGTGTTTTAGTACTATATCTCTTGACACAATGATGAAAATAATCATGGCCTCTAAACCTTCAAGCTGCATACTGGACCCTATTCCAACTAAACTACTGAAAGAGCTGCTTCCTGTGCTTGGCCCTCCTATGTTGAACATAATAAACGGCTCTCTATCCACCGGATGTGTACCAAACTCACTAAAAGTGGCAGTAATGAAGCCTCTCTTGAAAAAGCCAAACCTTGACCCAGAAAATATAAAAAACTATCGGCCTATATCGAATCTCCCATTCCTCTCAAATATTTTAGAAAAGGCTGTTGTGCAGCAACTCACTGCCTTCCTGAAGACAAACAATGAATACGAAATGCTTCAGTCTGGTTTTAGACCCCATCATAGCACTGAGACTGCACTTGTGAAGGTGGTAAATTACATTTTAATGGCATCAGACTGAGGCTCTGCATCTGTCCTCGTGCTCCTAGACCTTAGTGCTGCTTTTGATACCATTGATCACCACATTCTTTTGGAGAGATTGGAAACCCAAATTGGTCTACACGGACAAGTTCTGGCCTGGTTTAGATCATATCTGTCGGAAAGATATCAGTTTGTCTCTGTGAATGGTTTGTCCTCTGACAAATCAACTGTAAATTCCGGTGTTCCTCAAGGTTCCGTTTTAGGACCACTATTGTTTTCACTATATATTTTACCTCTTGGGGATGTCATTCGAAAACATAATGTTAACTTTCACTGCTATGCGGATGACACACAGCTGTACATTTCAATGAAACATGGTGAAGCCCCAAAATTGCCCTCGCTAGAAGCATGTGTTTCAGACATAAGGAAGTGGATGGCTGCAAACTTTCTACTTTTAAACTCGGACAAAACAGAGATGCTTGTTCTAGGTTCCAAGAAACAAAGAGATCTTCTGTTGAATCTGACAATTCATCTTAATGGTTGTACAGTCGTCTCAAATAAAACTGTGAAGGACCTCGGCGTTACTCTGGACCCCGATCTCTCGTTTGAAGAACATATCAAGACCATTTCAAGGACCGCTTTTTTCCATCTACGTAACATGGCAAAAATCAGAAACTTTCTGTCCAAAAATGATGCAGAAAAATTAATCCATGCTTTTGTCACTTCTAGGTTAGACTACTGCAATGCTCTACTTTCTGGCTACCCGGATAAAGCACTAAATAAACTTCAGTTAGTGCTAAATACGGCTGCTAGAATCCTGACTAGAACCAAAAAATGTGATCATATTACTCCAGTACTAGCCTCCCTACACTGGCTTCCTATCAATGCAAGGGCTGATTTCAAGGTTTTACTGCTGACCTACAAAGCATTACATGGGCTTGCTCCTACCTATCTCTCTGATTTGGTCCTGCCGTACATACCTACACGTACGCTATGGTCTCAAGACGCAGGCCTCCTAATTGTCCCTAGAATTTCTAAGCAAACAGCTGGAGGCAGGGCTTTCTCCTATAGAGCTCCATTTTTATGGAACGGTCTGCCTACCCATGTCAGAGACGCAAACTCGGTCTCAACCTTTAAGTCCTTACTGAAGACTCATCTCTTCAGTGGGTCATATGATTGAGTGGGAAGGTGAACGGAAAGGCTCTGGAGCAACGAACCGCCCTTGCTGTCTCTGCCTGGCCGGTTCCCCTCTTTCCACTGGGATTCTCTGCCTCTAACCCTATTACAGGGGCTGAGTCACTGGCTTACTGGGGCTCTCTCATACTGTCCCTGGAGGGGGTGCGTCACCTGAGTGGGTTGATTCACTGATGTGGTCATCCTGTCTGTCAACCCCTTGGGTTGTGCCGTGGCAGAGATCTTTGTGGGCTATACTCAGCCTTGTCTCAGGATGGTAAGTTGGTGGTTGAAGATATCCCTCTAGTGGTGTGGGGGCTGTGCTTTGGCAAAGTGGGTGGGGTTATATCCTTCCTGTTTGGCCCTGTCCGGGGGTGTCCTCGGATGGGGCCACAGTGTCTCCTGACCCCTCCTGTCTCAGCCTCCAGTATTTATGCTGCAGTAGTTTATGTGTCGGGGGGCTAGGGTCAGTTTGTTATATCTGGAGTACTTCTCCTGTCCTATTCGGTGTCCTGTGTGAATTTAAGTGTGCTCTCTCTAATTCTCTCGTTCTCTCTCTCGGAGGACCTGAGCCCTAGGACCATGCCTCAGGACTACCTGACATGACTCCTTGCTGTCCCCAGTCCACCTGACTGTGCTGCTGCTCCAGTTTCAACTGTTCTGCCTTATTATTATTCGACCATGCTGGTCATTTATGAACATTTGAACATCTTGGCCATGTTCTGTTATAATCTCCACCCGGCACAGCCAGAAGAGGACTGGCCACCCCAGATAGCCTGGTTCCTCTCTAGGTTTCTTCCTAGGTTTTGGCCTTTCTAGGGAGTTTTTCCCAGCCACCGTGCTTCTACACCTGCATTGCTTGCTGTTTGGGGTTTTAGGCTTGGTTTCTGTACAGCACTTTGAGATATCAGCTGATGTACGAAGGGCTATATAAATACATTTGATTTGATTTGATTTAAATCGTGTGGTTAATGGAAGGAAGGTACTCCAAACGGCCTGTGAGGTGTGCTACGCGAACATGCAGGCCGTTTGGAGTACCTTTTATTTTTGTAGGTGAGATGAAACTGCCGAAACTCAAAGGTATTATTGTATGTCAGAATTGCAACACAAGATTTGTTCAACCCTAAAATGTTAGTTTGTAATCGTAACATGGTGTTTGTATGTTCACAGATGCGCATGGCTTTTCTTACGATACGTTCAACCTTTTGGCAGCTTTCTGGCTCCATACCTTCCGTCTGCAGACACTTCTTGACAAAACATTTAACATCTTACACTGCAAGGGCCTGGATACAAAAGCTCTGACAGGGTAGTAGCCTACACATATCCCAATTGCACTCGGTTCGGGAGGGACTCCACAACAGAACAGAATAATTATTATCCTCCCTTCCATTAACCACACGATTTCTTTTGCATTAAAATGTCAACATCATCTGACACTCCAAAAATTACTATTTTGACAGGTGTCCTGTTCCGTAGCTCAAAACAAAATAATTGCACTTATTTTTCCATCCTTTTGGGGACAAAAGTCAATTCATCCTTATTTCCTCTACCATCAGATTCAAGCTTCTTCTTCGCTTACCCCATCGTCCCTCCCCAGAAACAACGCCGCCTGCTGGAAAAAGACAGATTTTTGGAGTCAGTTATACCTCTCGCGACGCCTCTTCCTTTTTTATTTTTCTCTCGCGACGCCTCTTCCTTCCTTACCCTCCTCGCACCGGATATGTCGTTGTTGCTGACCTTCCGCCCAAGTCAGTTTGTCATGTAGCTGCAAGCTACATTCTTCTAAAAGTAGTAGAAAATGCACTTATCTCCGCTGTAAATGGTGTTGCCAACGAGGTAATCATTATTATTATTTTTGTATTTCTTCTTCTTCATGAAAATCGGTCAAATTATGTAGTTAATTCATTCATGGCGTTGACTCCCACGCTATGCTAAGCTAGCTAGCTAGATCTTTATCTTAGCATTCTAGGAAGACTCGAGGGACTGCGTGCGGACGTGACCATTTCAGTTTGTATTCCATTACCTGTCAAACTGTCACTAACGATGTTCTTAGAAGAAATACGTTGCATATCGAGCGGTATATGTGGACATAAATATAGCTATATTATGAACAGGTAAACATTAGCTGTGACTAGTGCGCACGTTACTGATTTAATTTCACTACATTTGATTGACAGCTGTCATTTAAAACACACCATTCCACTTCCTATGCTTTATCTAGGAGTTTCGTTTATTTTTTAGTGCAGCCTTCTAATTTCACGATTGATTGGGCGAACGTGCATGCAATTGATAACGTACGAGCTAATTTGAGTTCTCACGTGTCCTGTTCTTCTAGCAGGTATTTGCCAAAGTGTAAGTTACATATGAAGTCATCATTTTTCGGGAACAATGGTGAAGTACTTTGCCTGCGTGGGTCATCTGAAAAGTTCCTGGGACCAAGTCTGCATCGCTTTCTGGGAGCGATACCCCAACCCCTACAGGTAAGAAAGATTACCCCCCCCCAACCCCTACAGGTAAGAAAGATTACACCCCCCCCAACCCTTACAGGTAAGAAAGATTACCCCCTCAACCCCTACAGGTAAGAAAGATTACCCCCTCAACCCCTACATGTAAGAAAGATTACCCCCCCCCCCCAACCCCTACAGGTAAGAAAGATTACCCCCCCACCCCTACAGGTAAGAAAGATTACCCCTCAACCCCTACAGGTAAGAAAGATTACCCCTCAACCCCTACAGGTAAGGAAGATTACCCCCCAACCCCTACAGGTAAGAAAGATTACCCCCCAACACCTACAGGTAAGAAAGATTACCCCCCCAACACCTACAGGTAAGAAAGATTACCCCCCAACCCCTACAGGTAAGAAAGATTACCCCCCAACCCCTACAGGTAAGAAAGATTACCCCCCCAACACCTACAGGTAAGAAAGATTACCCCCCAACCCCTACAGGTAAGAAAGATTACCCCCCCAACACCTACAGGTAAGAAAGAGAGACTCGTAGACATCGCAATGTTGTAGCATAGAGACGTATAGACATCGTTGTGACCTATAATCTTGCAGTATCCCTTTAAGTTGGAAAGTCTCTCTGAATCCAATCTAATTCACCCATCTCATCTCCTCTCTCCCCAGCATGTCTCTAACAGTAATACAATATTACAATAAACTCTCATCTCCTCTCTCTCCCGAAAGTCTCTGATACTGTTTTTACAATTGTCATCTCTTCTCTCACCACAGTAACCATGTCCTAACGGAGGACATCATCTTCAGGGAAGTAACTCCCGGTAACCGTCTGGTCTCTAGGCGACTGCTGACCAAAACTAACCGTGCCCCTCGCTGGATGGAGAAGTACCTGCCGGTTACCATGGCCAGGCACGCCTACATTATCGAGGATTCCATCGTGGACCCCCAGAACAGAACCATGACAACGCTGACTTGGAACATCAGCCACGCACGCATGATGGTACGTGTGACCGACTGGGGATTCGAACCGTGACCGTATTAGCCATGGTATGTGTGACCGACTGGGAATTGAACCGTGACCGTATTAGCCATGGTATGTGTGACCGACCGGGAATTGAACGTCGGTCTCCTGTTGGTCTGTGACTGTGTTAGCCCGCCGAGCTAAAGCCTAGGCATTCGCTTAGGGAGCCAACGCAAGTCTTCATCTTTCAATCTGAATCTATTTGAATTTGAGCCGTATTTCTCTGGTGGGAAGGTACCCTGAAGTCACAATGAAGACCAGCTCGTAATACTACTCTACATCTCCTACTCCAGTTGTTAAATCACATTATAAGACTCCATGGGCTGCATATACTATCATAATAAGGTCTTGCTATGTTTTGATTCCCCTGTCAGTCTGTGGAGGAGCGTTGTGAGTACAGAATTAACCCTGACAACACCAGCTGGACGGAGATTAACAGAGAGGCCTGGATCTCGTCTAACCTCTACGGGCTCTCCAGAGCTATACAGGTGTGTGTGTGTGTGTGTGTGTTATCCAGGCCAGTGGAAACCATATCCACACCCTGGTACTGGAAGGGTGGGGTCCCTAGAAAGCCCCTGACTTAAAAATCTTTCCACCACCATCTATCTACCCATCTATAGTGTGTAGCCATCTATAGTGTGTAGCCATCTATAGTGTGTAACTGTCTATGTAGATGTGTAGCCATCTATAGTGTATAGCCAGCCATCTATAGTATAGTATGTAGCCATCTGATGGCTGATGGGGAGTGATGGTCTTGTTGTGATGGTATGACTGATGGGGAGTGATGGTCTTGTTGTGATGGTATGACTGATGGGGAGTGATGGTCTTGTCTTGATGGTATGACTGATGGGGAGTGATGGCATGACTGATGGGGAGTGATGGTCTTGTTGTGATGGTATGACTGATGGGGAGTGATGGTCTTGTTGTGATGGTATGACTGATGGGGAGTGATGGTCTTGTTGTGATGGTATGACTGATGGGGAGTGATGGTCTTGTTGTGATGGTATGACTGATGGGGAGTGATGGTCTTGTTGTGATGGTATGACTGATGGGGAATGATGGTCTTGTTGTGATGGTATGACTGATGGGGAGTGATGGTCTTGTCGTGATGGCATGACTGATGGGGAGTGATGGTCTTGTCGTGATGGCATGACTGATGGGGAGTGATGGTCTTGTCGTGATGGTATGACTGATGGGGAGTGATGGTCTTGTCGTGATGGTATGACTGATGGGGAGTGATGGTCTTGTCTTGATGGTATGACTGATGGGGAGTGATGGTATGACTGATGTGTTAGTGAGGAAGCTTCTTCTGTGTCTAAACAGATTCCTGTTAGTGATAACTTTAATTAATGTCTGGCCTCATTTTACAGGAATTCGGCCTTGCCCGGTTCAAGACCAGTGTTACAAAGACCATGAAAGGGTTTGAATACGTCCTGGCCAAAATGCAAGGTAAGATGGAGGCCAGTTGATTTATTACGCTGTAAAATAAGGTGGGGCGATCAGTTCAGTTCCTTATTATTAGCAGTACTGTGTTGGGGTGGAAACGGGACTGTGTTGGGGTGGAAACGGGACTGTGTTGGGGTGGAAACGGGACTGTGTTGGGGCGGAAACGGGACTGGGTTGGGGCGGAAACGGGACTGTGGGTTGGGGCGGAAACGGGACTGTGGGTTGGGGCGGAAACGGGACTGTGGGTTGGGGCGGAAACGGGACTGTGGGTTGGGGCGGAAACGGGACTGTGGGTTGGGGCGGAAACGGGACTGTGTGTTGGGGCGGAAACGGGACTGTGTGTTGGGGCGGAAACGGGACTGTGTGTTGGGGCGGAAACGGGACTGTGTGTTGGGGCGGAAACGGGACTGTGGGTTGGGGCGGAAACGGGACTGTGGGTTGGGGCGGAAACGGGACTGTGGGTTGGGGCGGAAACGGGACTGTGGGTTGGGGCGGAAACGGGACTGTGGGTTGGGGCGGAAACGGGACTGTGGGTTGGGGCGGAAACGGGACTGTGGGTTGGGGCGGAAACGGGACTGTGTGTTGGGGCGGAAACGGGACTGTGTGTTGGGGCGGAAACGGGACTGTGTGTTGGGGCGGAAACGGGACTGTGGGTTGGGGCGGAAACGGGACTGTGGGTTGGGGCGGAAACGGGACTGTGGGTTGGGGCGGAAACGGGACTGTGTGTTGGGGCGGAAACGGGACTGTGTGTTGGGGCGGAAACGGGACTGTGTGTTGGGGCGGAAACGGGACTGTGTGTTGGGGCGGAAACGGGACTGTGTGTTGGGGCGGAAACGGGACTGTGGGTTGGGGCGGAAACGGGACTGTGGGTTGGGGCGGAAACGGGACTGTGGGTTGGGGCGGAAACGGGACTGTGGGTTGGGGCGGAAACGGGACTGTGGGTTGGGGCGGAAACGGGACTGTGGGTTGGGGCGGAAACGGGACTGTGGGTTGGGGCGGAAACGGGACTGTGTGTTGGGGCGGAAACGGGACTGTGTGTTGGGGCGGAAACGGGACTGTGGTTGGGGCGGAAACGGGACTGTGGGTTGGGGCGGAAACGGGACTGTGGGTTGGGGCGGAAACGGGACTGTGTGTTGGGGCGGAAACGGGACTGTGTGTTGGGGCGGAAACGGGACTGTGTGTTGGGGCGGAAACGGGACTGTGTGTTGGGGCGGAAACGGGACTGTGTGTTGGGGCGGAAACGGGACTGTGTGTTGGGGCGGAAACGGGACTGTGTGTTGGGGCGGAAACGGGACTGTGTGTTGGGGCGGAAACGGGACTGTGTGTTGGGGCGGAAACGGGACTGTGTGTTGGGGCGGAAACCGTTGAATCAGATGTATGAACTGCTGTAGGTGAGGGACAGGCTATTACTACTCTCTAGTTTTACAGTTCAATGTGTTATTAAAGGGACGGGCTATTACTACTCTAGTTTACAGTTCAATGTGCTATTAAAGGGACGGGCTATTCGCTAGAATCTTTCATAGCAACAAGACATGCTGGAGTCTAGTCTTCTCATCAATTACAATAATATTCAACGACTACATTTAATTCTTACCCTATGAGGTTCAGACTACTGCTGCTTTTCTGGCCTAAACCATGCCCTCATTACAGGGGAACAATGGCTGGTGTCCCAGGTCTAAACCAGGTCCTGATTACAGGGGAACAATGGCTGGTGTCCCAGGTCTAATCCAGGCCCTGATTACAGGGGAACAATGGCTGGTGTCCCAGGTCTAAACCAGGCCCTGATTACAGGGGAGCAATGGCTGGTGTCCCAGGTCTAAACCAGGCCCTCATTACAGGGGAACAATGGCTGGTGTCCCAGGTCTAAACCAGGCCCTCATTACAGGGGAACAATGGCTGGTGTCCCAGGTCTAAACCAGGCCCTGATTACAGGGGAACAATGGCTGGTGTCCCAGGTCTAAACCAGGCCCTGATTACAGGGGAACAATGGCTGGTGTCCCAGGTCTAAACCAGGCCCTGATTACAGGGGAACAATGGCTGGTGTCCCAGGTCTAAACCAGGCCCTGATTACAGGGGAACAATGGCTGGTGTCCCAGGTCTAAACCAGGCCCTGATTACAGGGGAACAATGGCTGGTGTCCCAGGTCTAAACCAGGCCCTGATTACAGGGGAACAATGGCTGGTGTCCCAGGTCTAAACCAGGCCCTGATTACAGGGGAACAATGGCTGGTGTCCCAGGTCTAAACCAGGTGCTGAAACCAGTCCCTTCTCTAACCACCATGTTTTTTTCTCTCCCCCCCCCCCCCCAGGTGATACCCCCTCCAGGACCCTGGCTGAGCATGCTACGGAGAGGGCCAGGGAGACGGCTCTGGCGGCTAAGGAGAAAGCCAAAGGCCTGGCCTCACAGGCTCACAAGAAACAACAGTATGTCTGAGCTGCCAGTGTAGGGTGAAGCTTCCCCTAGATGCCGATGTGTTTAGGATTGGCGCAGGCAAAGCTGATCCTAGAAACTTAAACCCAGAATGCGAGGTGCCAGTGAGAGGAAGTAGACGTTGGCCCCTGTCAGTCCTGCCTTGATTCAAAGACTTTATCTAGGATGGATTGAGCATGCCTGGCTGGCACTATTTGAACCCAGGTCTGGTTGTCCCTACTCAGATCTGGGATCAGATCTTATTGAGGTAGGGGAATCTGATCCTAGATCTGTGGTTGTGGGTGCAAAATCCGTTAACTAAAATTACCAGGTTTTCCAGAAATTGAAAGATTACCCTAAGAAGGAAAACCCGGAATCCTCCAACCAGGATTTCTGGAAAACCTGGAAATTGTGAATGTTTCTGTAATTTTGTGACTCTAGGTGTGACGGTGATCTAGGGGATGAACCATTACAGTTACAGACAATTTTATACTGAATCTGATCAAATGGTGGAGACCATATGGAGGGTGCAACGAGGCTCCGGAGGCGTGCAGAGTCCGAATCAAGCTCCATACCGCATCGCTGTGCACCTCTCAAATGTTGTAACAATGTGGGGGGCTCCATATAGCTCCGCATTGACATGATTGGTTGACGGTAGGTGAGGGCGGGAGGTCCTGAATAAACACAAACTCACTCTCTCGACAACTTCCTTCACAACAGCTCTGGGAAGCTCCAAAAAGTATGTTTGCTCTGACTTCTGCAGAGGCTGCATTACAGTAACGCGCTGTACTGCCGCGACACGGTAACGCGCTGTACTGCCGCGACACGGTAACGCGCTGTACTGCCGCGACACGGTAACGCGCTGTACTGCCGCGACACGGTAACGCGCTGTACTGCCGCGACACGGTAACGCGCTGTACTGCCGCGACACGGTAACGCGCTGTACTGCCGCGACACGGTAACGCGCTGTACTGCCGCGACACGGTAACGCGCTGTACTGCCGCGACACGGTAACGCGCTGTACTGCCGCGACACGTTAACGCGCTGTACTGCCGCGACACGTTAACGCGCTGTACTGCCGCGACACGTTAACGCGCTGTGCTGCCGCGACACGGTAACGCGCTGTGCTGCCGCGACACGTTAACGCGCTGTGCTGCCGCGACACGGTAACGCGCTGTGCTGCCGCGACACGGTAACGCGCTGTGCTGCCGCGACGCGGTAACGCGCTGTACTGCCGCGACGCGGTAACGCGCTGTACTGCCGCGACGCGGTAACGCGCTGTACTGCCGCGACGCGGTAACGCGCTGTACTGCCGCGACGCGGTAACGCGCTGTACTGCCGCGACGCGGTAACACGCTGTACTGCCGCGACACGGTAACACGCTGTACTGCCGCGACACAGTAACGCGCTGCACTGCCGCGACACAGTAACGCGCTGTACTGCCGCGACACAGTAACGCGCTGCACTGCCGCGACACAGTAACGCGCTGCACTGCCGCGACACAGTAACGCGCTGTACTGCCGCGACACAGTAACACGCTGTACTGCCGCGACACAGTAACGCGCTGTACTGCCGCGACACAGTAACGCGCTGCACTGCCGCGACACAGTAACGCGCTGCACTGCCGCGACACAGTAACGCGCTGTACTGCCGCGACACAGTAACGCGCTGTACTGCCGCGACACAGTAACGCGCTGTACTGCCGCGACACAGTAACGCGCTGCACTGCCGCGACACGGTAACGCGCTGTACTGCCGCGACACGGTAACGCGCTGTACTGCCGCGACACGGTAACGCGCTGTGCTGCCGCGACACGGTAACGCGCTGTGCTGCCGCGACACGGTAACACACTGTGCTGCCGCGACACGGTAACACACTGTACTGCCGCGACGCGGTAACACGCTGTACTGCCGCGACGCGGTAACACGCTGTACTGCCGCGACGCGGTAACACGCTGTACTGCCGCGACACAGTAACACAGTAACACTCTGTACTGCCGCGACACAGTAACGCTCTGTACTGCCGCGACACAGTAACGCGCTGTACTGCCGCGACACAGTAACGCGCTGTACTGCCGCGACACAGATGACAAATGGAAGAGGCTAAACGCTATAGAAGTGGTTACTGTACCAGCAGAGAATGTAAACTGAGTGATTGGGTTGATCTTGTTGGAGGCATGTGGTAGCATTGGGGACAGGACAACACCAGTCCCACCCAGCAGGTGATCTACTGGGCACGGCTGACGTTGGTGTTGGTCGGTTTTGTCCTTTTATTGGTGGCTAGCTAGTACAAGAGACTGGTTCATGTCTCCAGAAATGACTGTGTGACTCAAGTTATTTTCGTGACCTACTGAATACTGTCATAGCCGTAGGGGACGAGGGAGTTCCGCGCTGATATTGGGTCAGTTTTTAGTATTTTCCCAATAATGGCTAAGGTTAGGATTGGTTAGAGGGGAAGCTGATCCTAGATCTGTAGGCCTACCCACCATTTCCTTCCAACTCAGTGGCTGAGTCCCAAATGGCACCCTATTCTCTATATAGTGTACTACCTTAGACCAGGGACTTATGGACTCTTTTAACCCCTCGTGCACTTCTGTCTATTCCATTTACAAGAGTCGCCAACATTACAGGAAGCATTTCTCCTGTCGTAATTCCTTGACCTTCATATAGTTGTGTTTCTCACACTGTAGATGAGACTGGCTACGTATCTTCAGTTACTTTAGATTTAGGCTTACGATTTGAAAATATTTAAATCTTTTTCAAAATCATCTTTTGTTTTCTGTTAACTAGACTACTCAAAAAAAGCCAATCTCAAAGTAATCTCCCTGAATCTTGATTCTTCGCTACAGGTTAATTGATTTCAGTTATGGCGCTACTTTATATATATATATATATATTTTTTTAATTCAGAATGAAAATTCATTGCTTCAAATTGAAGTTGTTACTAGTGTGATGAGGGGGGGGGGGGGGGGGGTCCACGTTATTTTGCAGTCGTTACTTGGAAGTGATCATCCTTGGCTAGAGGGAGAGCTGCTACTTGGCTCTCTCTTGACATTGTGAAAAGACAGGATTGCTGTGGATATCAATGTCTGTCTGTATGCTTGAAGAAATTAGCTTCAGAAAATTTGCCAAATTTGCACAATTTTTTTGTTGTATAATTACACTTAAAGACATGCTCCGGAACTTTGACGGCTGTTTTGTTTTTTAAACCTCCCCGTTTTGGGCTGGATGTGTCAATGTGTAGTTAGTTTACGCAATAAGGCACGAGGGGGGTGTGGCATATGGCACGTCGCAACGCGGAGTGCCTGGACACAGCCCTTAGCCGTGGTATATTGGTCATATATCACAAACCTCCCTGAGATGCCTTATTGCTATTATAGACTGGTTACCAATGTAATTAGAGAAGTAAAAATGTATGTTTTCTCATACCTGTGGTATATGGTCTGATATACCATGGCTGTCAGCCAATCAGCATTCAAGGCCTCTGACCATCCCGTTTATAAACATGAGATAATCTATGAGCAGAATTACTATTTTTATCTCAATTAGCCACGAAATCCCTCGTTTGAAAGACTGTTTTTCTAACCCTTTTCCCCCTACATGGGCCAGCCCCCAAGCAATTAGAGTTCTGAGCTTCGGGCCCTCTCCATTTGAGTGACAGCTAGTAAGGTTGCACACACAGCAGAGCGAGAGGCGGGGCAATGACATAGTACACATGTATGATGTAGTACACCACTTTTGGCTCATGAGCGCTTACTTTCATAACTACTGGCTATAAAAGTACATAAGTACCTGAGAATCTTTTTTTTTTAAAGAAAATGAATGTATACAAATTATGAATGTGTAATGTTTGAGCAACAGTATGGACTTATTGATGAATACTAATAAATATTTTCTGTTTCTGGATAATTTTTTCGTTGTCTTCCTCAAATCATCTCATACTGCCTTTGAATAACAAGGAAGTGATTAGTGTTAAATATCACAAATATTTATTCATACAAAAGGCATACATACCTATACAAATGCTACATGATAGTACTGGGACAGAGGAAGACTAAGTGCATACAGATATACAGACATTTTCTTGTTGCGATGACAAGGTCATAAGGCATCTTGTTGGGGTATAAACATCCTGAAGGCAGTCGGTCAGTCACCTCGGTGGGTAACAGGCAGTCAGTCGGTCAGCACACCTCAGTGAGTAACAGGCAGTCAGTCGGTCAGCACACCTCAGTGGGTAACAGGCAGTCAGTCGGTCACCTCAGTGGGTAACAGGCAGTCAGTCACCTCAGTGGGTAACAGGCAGGCAGTCACCTCAGTGGGTAACAGGCAGGCAGTCACCTCAGTGGGTAACATCCAGTCAGTCACCTCAGTGGGTAACAGGCAGGCAGTCACCTCAGTGGGTAACATCCAGTCAGTCACCTCAGTGGGTAACAGGCAGGCAGTCACCTCAGTGGGTAACATCCAGGCAGTCACCTCAGTGGGTAACATCCAGTCAGTCACCTCAGTGGGTAACAGGCAGGCAGTCACCTCAGTGGGTAACATCCAGTCAGTCACCTCAGTGGGTAACAGGCAGGCAGTCACCTCAGTGGGTAACAGGCAGTCAGTCACCTCAGGGGGTAACAGGCAGGCAGTCAGTCACCTCAGAGGATCAAATCCACAGTGAGTTTTGTTTTAGTAGACCGGTACATTAGTCTCTCGGAACCATCCTTCCAAATCTGGTCTCGTTGGCTACGCCTGGTATCCACGGCTACAGTTGCATACATGTGAATTGCAAGTACTGTATTACATTTCAAAATAATGCTTTCTGCCCGAACATGTACTACTTTCCTAACATGGTGGCCTCTATTGCAGGTATAATAATCAAGATATACTGAGTAATGCACATTCAATGGCTTTAAGTTCATACGAGCAATTGTCAATCAAATGTTTGCAGAATATGCATCATTAAAGCACCCCTAGGGACACTTAGCAAAGACGCCTGCATTTCCTATGAGTTCCATAATGTCCACGTCAGAAACATGAAACTAATTAAATACGAACAAGTCTGTTACAATATGGCTAGGTAACTGAAAGATGGTGGTTTCCTGGGCACACCATTTAGACCGGATTAAATCCGATCGCGGGTTATAAGCATTGCGTTTTTTAAAGGTAATTTCCGATTGAGCTGAAACGTAGCGTTTACTGTGAATGGGGTTCTCCACGGGCGTGGGGACATTGCCTTTAAAAACTGCAATGCCTTGTAACCTGTGACCGGGTTAAATCCCTGCCTCAGCTGTGGATTAAAAAGCAAGGTCAAAGGAAAATCTATATCAAAAATACTGTTTTGTCCAGGACTATTAATCTTAATTTGTGTCTGGGAAAGTTCAGGGGTACGTTTCCTAAAAACATAAAATATCATCTCAAGTCCAAGACAATGATCTGAAGGCTAAAGATAATCTTTGTTTTCTGGAGAAACTCACCCGCAGTTCAGTAGAAGCATCGCTCAGAGTGATATTACCCACAACCTTTACAAGATATAAGGGGTACATCACCAAATAGCACCCTATCCCCTATATCAGGGGTTCTCAAAGTGGGGTCTGTACTGCAGGGGGTCAGCAGCCAAACCAGGGGTTCTCCAAGTGGGGTCTGTACTGCAGGGGTTCAGCAGCCAAACCAGGGGTTCTCCAAGTGGGGTCTGTACTGCAGGGGTTCAGCAGCCAAACCAGGGGTTCTCAGAGTGGGGTCTGTACTGCAGGGGTTCAGCAGCCAAACCAGGGGTTCTCAAATATACATGTTTTTTTTTTTTGTTGGAATGAATATTACTTACAACAGATTAAACACATTTTGTCCAAGGGATCCGTGGAATCATTTTTGAGATTGTAATTCAATGCATGTTCTTAAGCGACAATTTATGCTGGATCTGAAAATGTGGTCGGAGGCTCCATGTGGAGGGAAGCCATGCACTGCCCTTGTCCTAGTATAGTTACTTGAATTATATTTTTCTGTTTTTGATCACACTCTAGTTCTGATTATGAGGGGGGTCCCTGATGAAAGTTTGAGAACCCCTGTCGTATATATAGTGCACTACTTTAACTGAAGCCTTATGGAGCCTGGTCAATAGTAGTGCACTAGAAAAGGGAATTATTGTGCTTTTTTGGGACGCAAAGAATAAGTGCTGTGTGGATAGTTTTGTGCAACAAAACAAAATAACAAATATAAATGAAATCAAATGAAGGACAGACTCGGTCACAATAACAGAACAGACAGACTCGGTCACAATAACAGAACAGACAGACTCGGTCACAATAACAGAACAGACAGACTCGGTCACAATAACAGAACAGACAGACTCAGTCACAATAACAGAACAGACAAACAGACTACAGACTTAATAAGTGCTGTACATGGTGACAATACGTTATAATATTCCTGAAGCTTGTTATCTGGAGCGAAAGGCTGGAGAGTTTAAGGCATCGATATTGTGAAGAAGACCTTAGAGCAACAGATTGTAGCACCGCTCGGTGAACTGGTACGGGTTCCTAAGGGTTCCCTGTTCCCTATGTCAGAGAACATCAACGAGATTCAGCCGCGGACAAAAACAATTCTTGAGCGGATGGTCAAGGGGCCAGATAATTAGTAGACTGGGGCCAGATTATAATTACAGATAATTAGGAGACTGGGGCCAGATCATAATTAGTAGACTGGGGCCAGATTATAATTAGTAGACTGGGGCCAGATTATAATTACAGATAATTAGGAGACTGGGGCCAGATCATAATTACAGATAATTAGGAGACTGGGGCCAGATTATAATTACAGATAATTAGTAGACTGGGGCCAGATCATAATTAGTAGACTGGGGCCAGATTATAATTAGTAGACTGGGGCCAGATTATAATTACAGATAATTAGTAGACTGGGGCCTGATCATAATTACAGATAATTAGTAGACTGGGGCCTGATCATAATTACAGATAATTAGTAGACTGGGGCCAGATTATAATTACAGATAATTAGTAGACTGGGGCCAGATTATAATTACAGATAATTAGTAGACTGGGGCCTGATTATAATTACAGATAATTAGTAGACTGGGGCCAGATTATAATTACAGATAATTAGTAGACTGGGGCCAGATCATAATTACAGATAATTAGTAGACTGGGGCCAGATTATAATTACAGATAATTAGTAGACTGGGGCCAGATTATAATTACAGATAATTAGTAAACTGGGGCCAGATCATAATTACAGATAATTAGTAGACTGGGGCCAGATCATAATTAGTAGACTGGGGCCAGATTATAATAACAGATAATTAGTAGACTGGGGCCAGATCATAATTAGTAGACTGGGGCCAGATTATAATTACAGATAATTAGTAGACTGGGGCCAGATCATAATTAGTAGACTGGGGCCAGATTATAATTACAGATAATTAGTAGACTGGGGCCAGATCATAATTACAGATAATTAGTAGACTGGGGCCTGATCATAATTACAGATAATTAGTAGACTGGGGCCAGATCATAATTAGTAGACTGGGGCCAGATTATAATTACAGATAATTAGTAGACTGGGGCCAGATCATAATTAGTAGACTGGGGCCAGATTATTATTACAGATAATTAGTAGACTGGGGCCAGATCATAATTAGTAGACTGGGGCCAGATTATAATTACAGATAATTAGTAGACTGGGGCCAGATCATAATTACAGATAATTAGTAGACTGGGGCCTGATCATAATTACAGATAATTAGTAGACTGGGGCCAGATTATAATTAGTAGACTGGGGCCTGATCATAATTACAGATAATTAGTAGACTGGGGCCTGATCATAATTAGTAGACTGGGGCCAGATTATAATTAGTAGACTGGGGCCTGATCATAATTACAGATAATTAGTAGACTGGGGCCAGATTATAATTAGTAGACTGGGGCCAGATTATAATTACAGATAATTAGTAGACTGGGGCCAGATTATAATTACAGATAATTAGTAGACTGGGGCCTGATCATAATTACAGATAATTAGTAGACTGGGGCCTGATCATAATTACAGATAATTAGTAGACTGGGGCCAGATTATAATTACAGATAATTAGTAGACTGGGGCCAGATTATAATTACAGATAATTAGTAGACTGGGGCCAGATTATAATTACAGATAATTAGTAGACTGGGGCCAGATCATAATTAGTAGACTGGGGCCAGATTATAATTAGTAGACTGGGGCCAGATTATAATTACAGATAATTAGTAGACTGGGGCCAGATTATAATTACAGATAATTAGTAGACTGGGGCCAGATTATAATTACAGATAATTAGTAGACTGGGGCCTGATCATAATTACAGATAATTAGTAGACTGGGGCCAGATTATAATTAGTAGACTGGGGCCAGATTATAATTACAGATAATTAGTAGACTGGGGCCAGATTATAATTACAGATAATTAGTAGACTGGGGCCAGATTATAATTACAGATAATTAGTAGACTGGGGCCAGATCATAATTAGTAGACTGGGGCCAGATTATAATTAGTAGACTGGGGCCAGATTATAATTACAGATAATTAGTAGACTGGGGCCTGATCATAATTACAGATAATTAGTAGACTGGGGCCAGATCATAATTAGTAGACTGGGGCCAGATCATAATTACAGATAATTAGTAGACTGGGGCCAGATTATAATTAGTAGACTGGGGCCAGATCATAATTACAGATAATTAGTAGACTGGGGCCTGATCATAATTACAGATAATTAGTAGACTGGGGCCTGATCATAATTACAGATAATTAGTAGACTAGGGCCAGATTATAATTAGTAGACTGGGGCCAGATCATAATTACAGATAATTAGTAGACTGGGGCCAGATCATAATTACAGATAATTAGTAGACTGGGGCCAGATTATAATTACAGATAATTAGTAGACTGGGGCCAGATCATAATTACAGATAATTAGTAGACTGGGGCCAGATTATAATTACAGATAATTAGTAGACTGGGGCCTGATCATAATTACAGATAATTAGTAGACTGGGGCCAGATTATAATTACAGATAATTAGTAGACTAGGGCCAGATCATAATTAGTAGACTGGGGCCTGATCATAATTACAGATAATTAGTAGACTGGGGCCTGATCATAATTACAGATAATTAGTAGACTGGGGCCAGATTATAATTACAGATAATTAGTAGACTGGGGCCAGATCATAATTACAGATAATTAGTAGACTGGGGCCAGATTATAATTACAGATAATTAGTAGATTAAACCTAATTGATTTGCTGGTATTTTTGTAGTCTGACGTACAACAATAAATCAATACAATCAGCTACGGGAAACCCTGTCCTATATAGTGCACTACATTATTGGGCCCTGTCTAAAGTAGTGCACTACATTATTGGGCCCTGTCTAAAGTAGTGCACTACATTATTGGGCCCTGTCTAAAGTAGTGCACTACATTATTGGGCCCTGTCTAAAGTAGTGCACTACATTATTGGGCCCTGTCTAAATTAGTGCACTATATAGGAAACAGGGTTCCATTTGGGACAGAATCCCGGTGTCACGGTCGTGGACAGTGAGCAGAGCACCTATTCGATCCATGACGCTCGGTGGAATCGCCTTCATCACACGGATCGTATTCATTAGAGCACACGGTGGCAAAACGCTTTGCAACGGAAAACAAACCAGAGCTCTTCTTATTGGACAGGTAGTCTCTCCTTGTTTCAGTATGTTTTCTAATGAATACTACCCTGTTGTGTCTATTTGAAGTCAATGATACTGTGGTAAGAAAGTATAATGGAGCTCAATGATTCCTACCGCCATTCATACGACGGCAGCCAGTCTAGCGGTTAGAGTGTTGGGCCAGTCACCGAAAGGTTGCTAAGTTTGAATCTGCAAGCAGACGAGGTGAAAAATCTGTCGATGTGCCCTTGAGCAAGGCACTTAATGATAATGGCTAACCTCCAGGCTGTGACTCTGAAGGTGTCTCAGGGGAGAGTTGAGACATGGAAACAAAACACATTTCCAATTCACACATGCTGATAATACACACGGGTGTAAAAGAAGACAAAAAACCATCCACCAAATTATGGTTGGACTGTCCTTGAGTGGATGCTGTTTAAGAGGTCAGACTAAGATTTTTTTTTTTTTAAAACCTGCTCAGAGATTTGAGCAAAATATATATTTTAAAAACAGATTCAGCTCACAGTAAGTGAGCTGAACGAGAAGTTAGATCAAATGAAATGTTTTAAAAAGTGATCACTTTTCCCCCGTTTGTTGTTGTGTGTAGTCCTCCTGTACAGTAATGTTGTTGAGGTTGTTCCTCCTGTTCAGTAATGTTGTTGTTCCTCCTGTTCAGTAATGTTGAGGTTGTTCCTCCTGTTCAGTAATGTTGAGGTTGTTCCACCTGTCCTGTTCAGTAATGTTGTTGAGGTTGTTCCACCTGTCCTGTTCAGTAATGTTGAGGTTGTTCCTCCTGTCCTGTTCAGTAATGTTGAGGTTGTTCCTCATTCTCTTCTTTCCTTATTTCTTTGTCTTATTTGGAATGTTTTTCCTCCTTTGTGTCCCCGGCGTCTTCCGTCAGGTGACGTCACGCCGACGCTCGTCCCTTTAAAGCCCGACGTAAGACGCCGGTGTGTCCCTCCAGAGGCGTGTGTGTCCCTCCCAGAGGCGTGTGTGTCCCTCCCAGAGGCGTGTGTGTCCCTCCCAGAGGCGTGTGTGTCCCTCCCAGAGGCGTGTGTGTCCCTCCCAGAGGCGTGTGTGTCCCTCCCAGAGGCGTGTGTGTCCCTCCCAGAGGCGTGTGTGTCCCTCCCAGAGGCGTGTGTGTAGTATACAGTGGTAGGTAGGTCATAGCCCGGCCCAGGCGGGGCTGCTGGAGTAACAGTGATCTGTGCCTGTGTGAGGGACCGTCCCCAGTCCATCAGAGTCCAGACAGTCAAACACTATACTCTCCACATCGACCTCCACGTCTTCTGCAAAAAAACAAAACAAAAACCAACACATCTCAGGTTATCAAAGACGATCTATAATCTGTCAAATATGAAATTTCTCCTAAAATCAATGTGTGTTTTAGTTGTACTTGAGACACCGTATTTCTGATATGAAACATTAAGCTGAATAACTTTAAACATGAACACCTCCGGACACTTCAGTCAACTAAACCTGAAGTTGAAGACCTACATCCCTAACGTGGAGATGAACACTGAGAAGAGCTGGGACCGAGACCATCAACCTGAAGTTGAAGACCTACATCCCTAACGTGGAGATGAACACTGAGAAGAGCTGGGACCGAGACCATCAACCTGAAGTTGAAGACCTTACATCCCTAACGTGGAGATGAGCACTGAGAAGAGCTGGGACCGAGACCATCAACCTGAAGTTGAAGACCTACATCCCTAACGTGGAGATGAACACTGAGAAGAGCTGGGACCGAGACCATCAACCTGAAGTTGAAGACCTACATCCCTAACGTGGAGATGAGCACTGAGAAGAGCTGGGACCGAGACCATCTCAGTGTGAAAACACTTCCGTCAACAAAACCTGAAGATGTACTCCCTAACAAATGGATATTCCCAGGTTACATTTTGAGAGAGATACTAAACATGGGTAAAAGAGCTGTGATTGGTTACTAAACATGGGTAAGAGAGCTGTGATTGGTTACTAAACATGGGTAAGATAGCTGTGATTGGTTACTAAACATGGGTAAGATAGCTGTGATTGGAGAAGAGAGCTGTGATTGGAGAAGAGAGCTGTGATGACTGTGAGACTCACCTCTGTCAGAGTCAGATCTCTCTGAAGAGGACATGGCTGCTGATCCCAGGCTGTCGTTCCTCATCCTCTCGGAGACCGCTCCAGCTCCTCCCTGACCCCCAGGGCCCAGACCAGTCAGACCCCCAGGGCCCAGACCAGTCAGACCCCCCAGGCCTCCATGTCCCTGGAGCTGCTCTAGCCTCACCCTCAGCTCTCTCTGCTCCCAACGCAGACGACCCTTCAACTGCTCCGCACGTTCATCCTGATCCTGCAGCTTCTGATGGGGGCGAAGGAGAGAGAGATGAGGACAGTTATACAGAGAGAGACATGAGGACAGTTATACAGAGAGAGACATGAGGACAGTTATACAGAGAGAGAGAGAGACACGAGGACAGTTATACAGAGAGAGACATGAGGACAGTTATACAGAGAGAGACATGAGGACAGATATACAGAGAGAGACATGAGGACAGTTATACAGAGAGAGACATGAGGACAGTTATACAGAGAGAGACATGAGGACAGTTATACAGAGAGAGACATGAGGACAGTTATACAGAGAGAGAGAGAGACATGAGGACAGTTATACAGAGAGAGAGAGAGAGACACGAGGACAGTTATACAGAGAGAGAGAGACACGAGGACAGTTATACAGAGAGAGAGAGACATGAGGACAGTTATACAGAGAGAGAGAGACATGAGGACAGTTATACAGAGAGAGAGAGACATGAGGACAGTTATACAGAGAGAGAGAGAGAGACATGAGGACAGTTATACAGAGAGAGACATGAGGACAGTTATACAGAGAGAGAGAGACATGAGGACAGTTATACAGAGAGAGAGAGACATGAGGACAGTTATACAGAGAGAGAGAGAGACACGAGGACAGTTATACAGAGAGAGAGAGAGACACGAGGACAGTTATACAGAGAGAGACATGAGGACAGTTATACAGAGAGAGAGAGACATGAGGACAGTTATACAGAGAGAGAGAGAGACACGAGGACAGTTATACAGAGAGAGACATGAGGACAGTTATACAGAGAGAGACATGAGGACAGTTATACAGAGAGAGAGAGACATGAGGACAGTTATACAGAGAGAGACATGAGGACAGTTATACAGAGAGAGACATGAGGACAGTTATACAGAGAGAGAGAGACATGAGGACAGTTATACAGAGAGAGAGAGAGACACGAGGACAGTTATACAGAGAGAGAGAGAGACACGAGGACAGTTATACAGAGAGAGACATGAGGACAGTTATACAGAGAGAGAGAGACATGAGGACAGTTATACAGAGAGAGAGAGACATGAGGACAGTTATACAGAGAGAGAGAGACATGAGGACAGTTATACAGAGAGAGAGAGACATGAGGACAGTTATACAGAGAGAGAGAGAGACACGAGGACAGTTATACAGAGAGAGAGAGAGAGACATGAGGACAGTTATACAGAGGGGGAGAGACACGAGGACAGTTATACAGAGAGAGAGAGAGACATGAGGACAGATATACAGAGAGAGAGAGACACGAGGACAGTTATACAGAAAGAGAGAGAGAGACATGAGGACAGTTATACAGAGGGGGAGAGACACGAGGACAGTTATACAGAGAGAGAGACATGAGGACAGTTATACAGAGAGACACGAGGACAGTTATACAGAGAGATATGAGGACAGTTATACAGAGAGACACGAGGACAGTTATACAGAGAGATATGAGGACAGTTATACAGAGAGACACGAGGACAGTTATACAGAGAGACATGGACAGTTATACAGAGAGAGAGAGACACATGAGTAAAGCTAGTAATGGTTAGGGTTTAGGGTAGTGGTTAGGGTAATGGGTAGTGGTTAGGGCTTAGGGTAGTGGGCAGGGTAATGGGTAGTGGTTAGGGTTTAGGGTAATGGTTAGGGTTTAGGGTAGTGGTTCGGGTTAGGGTAGTGTTTAGGGCTTAGGGTAGTGGGCAGGGTTTAGGGTAGTGGTTAGGGTAATGGGTAGTGGTTAGGGTTTAGGGTAGTGGTTAGGGTTTAGGGTAGTGGTTAGGGTAATGGGTAGTGGTTAGGGTTTAGGGTAGTGGTTAGGGTTTAGGGTAGTGGTTCGGGTTAGGGTAGTGGTTTGGGTTTAGGGTAGTGGTTAGGGTAATGGTTAGGGTTTAGGGTAGTGGTTCGGGTTAGGGTAGTGTTTAGGGTTTAGGGTAGTGGTTCGGGTTAGGGTAGTGTTTAGGGTTTAGGGTAGTGGTTCGGGTTAGGGTAGTGTTTAGGGTAGTGGGCAGGGTTTAGGGTAGTGGTTCGGGTTAGGGTAGTGTTTAGGGTAGTGGTTAGGGTTAGGGTAGGGCTTAGGGTAGTGGGCAGGGTTTAGGGTTTAGCTGTGTGTTCATCTCACCTTGATGTGTGTCTGAGCCCGTCTCAGCAGGTTCAGGGTGGTGTTTCTCATGGAGTCAGACACCTGAGGAACCTGCTGCTTCAACTGTTCCAGGTGGTGTCTCAACTGAGCACGTCTGTTACAACAACACAATGAGACAATGTTACAACAACACAATGAGACAATGTTACAACTGAGCACGTCTGTTACAACAACACAATGAGACAATGTTACAACAACACAATGAGACAATGTTACAACAACACAATGTTACAACAACACAATGAGACAATGTTACAACAACACAATGAGACAATGTTACAACTGAGCACGTCTGTTACAACAACACAATGAGACAATGTTACAACTGAGCATGTCTGTTACAACAACACAATGAGACAATGTTACAACTGAGCACGTCTGTTACAACAACACAATGAGACAATGTTACAACAACACAATGAGACAATGTTACAACTGAGCACGTCTGTTACAACAACACAATGAGACAATGTTACAACTGAGCACGTATGTTACAACAACACAATGAGACAATGTTACAACTGAGCACGTCTGTTACAACAACACAATGAGACAATGTTACAACTGAGCACGTCTGTTACAACAACACAATGAGACAATGTTACAACTGAGCACGTCTGTTACAACAACACAATGAGACAATGTTACAACTGAGCACGTCTGTTACAACAACACAATGAGACAATGTTACAACTGAGCACGTCTGTTACAACAACACAATGAGACAATGTTACAACTGAGCACGTCTGTTACAACAACACAATGAGACAATGTTACAACTGAGCATGTCTGTTACAACAACACAATGAGACAATGTTACAACTGAGCACGTCTGTTACAACAACACAATGAGACAATGTTACAACTGAGCACGTCTGTTACAACAACACAATGAGACAATGTTACAACTGAGCATGTCTGTTACAACAACACAATGAGACAATGTTACAACTGAGCATGTCTGTTACAACAACACAATGAGACAATGTTACAACAACACAATGAGACAATGTTACAACTGAGCACGTCTGTTACAACAACACAATGTTACAACAACACAATGAGACAATGTTACAACACAATGAGACAATGTTACAACAACACAATGTTACAACAACACAATGAGACAATGCTACAACTGAGCATGTCTGTTACAACAACACAATGAGACAATGTTAAAACTGAGCACGTCTGTTACAATAATATAACTATTCATAAACTAGACCCTGCCCTGTCCAGGGGATGTACTGTACATTAAGCTGCATCACTCTACAGAAACAGGAGATGGACTCCTGCCCTACGGGCCGTTCTGGTTCACTCTACAGAAACAGGAGACGGACTCCTGCCCTATGGGCCGTTCTGGTTCACTCTACAGAAACAGGAGATGGACTCCTGCCCTATGGGCCGTTCTGGTCCACTCTACAGAAACAGGAGATGGACTCCTGCCCTACGGGCCGTTCTGGTTCACTCTACAGTAACAGGAGATGGTCTCCTGCCCTATGGGCCGTTCTGGTTCACTCTACAGAAACAGGAGATGGACTCCTGCCCTACGGGCCGTTCTGGTTCACTGTACAGAAACAGGAGATGGACTCCTGCCCTATGGGCCGTTCTGGTTCACTTTACAGAAACAGGAGATGGACTCCTGCCCTATGGGCCGTTCTGGTTCACTCTACAGAAACAGGAGACGGACTCCTGCCCTATGGGCCGTTCTGGTTCACTCTACAGAAACAGGAGATGGACTCCTGCCCTATGGGCCGTTCTGGTCCACTCTACAGAAACAGAAGATGGACTCCTGCCCTATGGGCCGTTCTGGTTCACTTTACAGAAACAGGAGATGGACTCCTGCCCTATGGGCCGTTCTGGTTCACTCTACAGAAACAGGAGATGGACTCCTGCCCTACGGGCCGTTCTGGTTTACTGTACAGAAACAGGAGATGGTCTCCTGCCCTATGGGCCGTTCTGGTTCACTCTACAGAAACAGGAGATGGACTCCTGCCCTACGGGCCGTTCTGGTTCACTGTACAGAAACAGGAGATGGACTCCTGCCCTACGGGCCGTTCTGGTTCACTGTACAGAAACAGGAGATGGACTCCTGCCCTATGGGCCGTTCTGGTTCACTGTACAGAAACAGGAGATGGACTCCTGCCCTATGGGCCGTTCTGGTTCACTGTACAGAAACAGGAGATGGACTCCTGCCCTATGGGCCGTTCTGGTTCACTCTACAGAAACAGGAGATGGACTCCTGCCCTACGGGCCGTTCTGGTTCACTCTACAGAAACAGGAGATGGACTCCTGCCCTATGGGCCGTTCTGGTTCGGACAAGGCTACATACTTTATTTAATCAAACTCAAGCCCAGTTGCACTTAAACATGAAATTAAATAAGATGTAAAGGAGTGTCTGTCTTTAAAAAGCAACAGATCCCTTTGAAAACGGCAGAGACAGTTTTCACAGTTATTCTTGTGTCCAAATTGACTACTTAGTGTAAATAGGATCATTTTGGTAATAAAGTCATTATCTGCCTCTCCAGTGCTAGCTGTGCCACTAGAGATCCTGGTTCGAGTCTAGACTCTGTCGCAGCCGGCCACAACCGGGAGATTCATGAGACGGCGCACAATTGGCCCAGCGTTGTCCGGGTTAGGGGAGGGTTTGGCCCAGCGTTGTCCGGGTTAGGGGAGGGTTTGGCCCAGCGTCGTCCGGGTTAGGGGAGGGTTTGGCCCGGCAGGGATGTTCCTATCCCATCGCACACTAGCGACTCCTGTGGCGGGCCGGGTGCAATGCACGCTGACACTGTCGCCAGGTGCACAATGTTTCCTCCGACACATTGGTGCGGCTGGCTTCCGGGTTAAGTGGGCGTTGTGTCAAGAAGCAGTGCGGCTTGGCTGGGTTGTGTTTCGGAGGACACATGGCTCTCGACCTTCGCCTCTCCCGAGTCCATACGGGAGTTGCAGCGATGGGACAAGACCGTAACTACCAACTAGATACCACGAAATTGGGGAGAAAAAGGGGATTAAAAAAATAAATAAATAAGAACTAAATACATTTTAAAAATAAAGTCAGTCATCTAAAACTAAGTTTGGAACATCTGTGCGTCACAAGAAGTAAGTGAAGGCCCACTAATGTCCATTTGCCCACTAACATGGGGTGAACCTCTATTCAGTTCGCTGCAGCTAGCGCCTGGAACGAGCTGCAACAAACACTCAAACTGGACCGTTTTATCTCCATCTCTTCATTCAAAGACTCAATCATGGACACTTACTAACAGTTGTGGCTGCTTTGTGTGATGTATTGTTGTCTCTACCTTCTTGCCCTTTGTGCTGTTGTCTGTGCCCAATGTTTGTACCCTGTTTTTGTGCCGCTACCATGTTGTACTGCTGCCATGTTGTGCTGCTACCATGTTGTACTGCTGCCATGTTGTGCTGCTACCATGTTGTACTGCTACCATGTTGTGCTGCTACCATGTTGTACTGCTACCATGTTGTGTTGCTACCATGTTGTACTGCTGCCATGTTGTGTTGCTACCATGTTGTGCTGCTACCATGTTGTGTTGCTACCATGTTGTGTTGCTACCATGTTGTGTTGCTACCATGTTGTGCTGCTACCATGTTGTGTTGCTACCATGTTGTGCTGCTACCACGTTGTGCTGCTACCATGTTGTGCTGCTACCATGTTGTGCTTCTACCATGTTGTGCTTCTACCATGTTGTGCTGCTACCACGATGTGTTGCTCCAATGTTGTTGTCATGTTGTGCTGCTACCATGTTGTGTTTCTACCATGTTGTTGTCATGTTGTGTTGCTACCATGTTGTCATGTTGTGTTGCTGCCTTGCTATGTTGTTGTCTTAGGTCTCTCTTTATGTAGTGTAGTCTCGTCGTTTGTGTGTTTTGTCCTATATTTATATATTGTTTTAATTTTTAATCCCTGTCCCCACAGGAGGCCTTTTGCCTTTTGGTAGGCCGTCATTGTAAATAAGAATTTGTTCTAAACTGACTTGAATAGTTAAATAAATATAAATAAATGAACAGCTGCTGGGATCGCTCTCTATCCACTAGCACAGACAGTGAGACAGACCTCTCCAGCAGCTCCAACTTTGTTTACAGAAGACAACACATTGCAAAAAAATGTAACTTGTGAAATACTGCACCAAACAACTTAGATAGATTTCAATTGCCTAACTAAAACATCCTTGGGAAAAAAACGTAAAAATTAATTACAGACTTCTTGAGTTGTTTTAGATTAATCCTGGGGATTTTGAGGAAGTGAATTAGGCTTCCGCGTCTACATTGTCTGATGAGGGACAATCCTCATTAACCAAACGCAGAATCTGTCAGGAAACACACCTCCAAGTGCTGAAATTAGATTTTTTTTCTAATGAACAACAGAAAAACACGCTTGTTAATCGGCGTGTTCAGTGGCTCTTTAAGAGTTATCTTTAGTTTTATGCCTGTGTTGTTACTATTATAATTAGACATGTACCAATGGAAATCTACACAGTGGTTGCCGAAGGTAGAATGTCACAGGACTGATAGAATGGCTCTTTACCTGTGCTTCTCCAACTCGTTATGGACTGTCCTGTGGACGAAGAAAGCACAATTCATTATTAGTGAGTTTATAAACACTAAAGCATAAAGTCATTATTACGTATTTCAGATTCATAATATATAATTTTAACAATAAAAAGTAGACTTGTCAGCACACATTCTTCAGTGAAACCAAATGCTGAATATGGCCGTCCCTAGCTAGCTGTCAGACAGACTAGTAGTTTCAGAGAGCCAGAACCCCGTCCCTAGCTAGCTGTCAGACAGACTAGTAGTTTCAGAGAGCCAGAACCCCGTCCCTAGCTAGCTGTCAGACAGACTAGTAGTTTCAGAGAGCCAGAACCCCGTCCCTAGCTAGCTGTCAGACAGACTAGTAGTTTCAGAGAGCCAGAACCCCGTCCCTAGCTAGCTGTCAGACAGACTAGTAGTTTCAGAGAGCCAGAACCCCGTCTCTAGCTAGCTGTCAGACAGACTAGTAGTTTCAGAGAGCCAGAACCCCGTCCCTAGCTAGCTGTCAGACAGACTAGTAGTTTCAGAGAGCCAGAACCCCGTCCCTAGCTAGCTGTCAGACAGACTAGTAGTTTCAGAGAGCCAGAACCCCGTCCCTAGCTAGCTGTCAGACAGACTAGTAGTTTCAGAGAGCCAGAACCCCGTCCCTAGCTAGCTGTCAGACAGACTAGTAGTTTCAGAGAGCCAGAACCCCGTCCCTAGCTAGCTGTCAGACAGACTAGTAGTTTCAGAGAGCCAGAACCCCGTCCCTAGCTAGCTGTCAGACAGACTAGTAGTTTCAGAGAGCCAGAACCCCGTCCCTAGCTAGCTGTCAGACAGACTAGTAGTTTCAGAGAGCCAGAACCCCGTCCCTAGCTAGCTGTCAGACAGACTAGTAGTTTCAGAGAGCCAGAACCCCGTCTCTAGCTAGCTGTCAGACAGACTAGTAGTTTCAGAGAGCCAGAACCCCGTCCCTAGCTAGCTGTCAGACAGACTAGTAGTTTCAGAGAGCCAGAACCCCGTCTCTAGCTAGCTGTCAGACAGACTAGTAGTTTCAGAGAGCCAGAACCCCGTCTCTAGCTAGCTGTCAGACAGACTAGTAGTTTCAGAGAGCCAGAACCCCGTCCCTAGCTAGCTGTCAGACAGACTAGTAGTTTCAGAGAGCCAGAACCCCGTCCCTAGCTAGCTGTCAGACAGACTAGTAGTTTCAGAGAGCCAGAACCCCGTCCCTAGCTAGCTGTCAGACAGACTAGTAGTTTCAGAGAGCCAGAACCCCGTCCCTAGCTAGCTGTCAGACAGACTAGTAGTTTCAGAGAGCCAGAACCCCGTCCCTAGCTAGCTGTCAGACAGACTAGTAGTTTCAGAGAGCCAGAACCCCGTCCCTAGCTAGCTGTCAGACAGACTAGTAGTTTCAGAGAGCCAGAACCCCGTCCCTAGCTAGCTGTCAGACAGACTAGTAGTTTCAGAGAGCCAGAACCCCGTCCCTAGCTAGCTGTCAGACAGACTAGTAGTTTCAGAGAGCCAGAACCCCGTCCCTAGCTAGCTGTCAGACAGACTAGTCAGTTAGAGAGTTATATAATCACCTGTTACTACCGGCAGCCTGCAGCTTCTTGTTCTTCTGTTTACTCTTCTTCTCAGAGTCCCCTGGACAGTAGACGGGCAACACTGATGCATAGCCATGCTCTGCCTCTGGAGAGAGAGAGAAAGGAGAGGATCGTTTCAATGGGACGTCGTGACATCAAGTCCTTACTTTGGGTTGCAACTAAACTGATGTTTTCATAGGCTATTGTAAATGGGAAAATCAATGACAGGCCAAAATTAACAAATCAATGTGATTGTAAACACAAAGTTTAATTTTAGGCGTTTGACTGATGCATAGCCATGTTCTGCCTCTGGATAGAAAAGAGCGAAAGGACCATTTTTAATTGACACTCACAGAGCCTTCAGAACGTATTGATACCCTAGACTTTTGCACATCGTGTTGTTGTTACAGGCTGAATTTAAAATGGATTCAATGCAGATGTTTGTGTCACTGGACTACATACAATACGCCATAATGTCAAAGTGGAGTTATGTTTTTAGAAATGTTTACAACAACAACAAAATAAAAAAATTAAATAAAGAAAATCTGAAATGTCTTTAGTCAATAATTATTCAGCCTCTTTTTTGTTATGGCAAGCCTAAACTGGTTCAGGAGTACAAATGTGCTAGACAAGTCACATAATAAGTTACATGGAATCACTCTGTGTGCAATAATAGTGTTTAACATGATTTTTGAATGACTACCTCATCTCTGTACCCCACACATACAGATAATTGTAAGGTCCCTCAGTTGAGCAGTGAATTTCAAACACAGATTCAACCAAAAAGACAAGGGAGGTATTCCTTAGCTCCCCTGAATCCAACAAAAGTCTAACTTTGGGGATGGTCTCTAAATAAAGACATTGAACCATTCTCCTATTATTTATAATACAGTGGTGAATATGTTTTACAGTGGTGAATATGTTTTACAGTGGTAAATATGTTTTAGTGGTAAATATGTTTTAGTGGTGAATATGTTTTAGTGGTGAATATGTTTTAGTGGTGAATATGTTTTAGTGGTGAATATGTTTTAGTGGTGAATATGTTTTAGTGGTGAATATGTTTTACAGTGGTGAATATGTTTTAGTGGTGAATATGTTTTACAGTGGTAAATATGTTTTACAGTGGTAAATATGTTTTAGTGGTGAATATGTTTTACAGTGGTGAATATGTTTTAGTGGTAAATATGTTTTAGTGGTAAATATGTTTTAGTGGTAAATATGTTTTAGTGGTAAATATGTTTTAGTGGTGAATATGTTTTAGTGGTAAATATGTTTTAGTGGTGAATATGTTTTAGTGGTGAATATGTTTTAGTGGTGAATATGTTTTAGTGGTAAATATGTTTTAGTGGTAAATATGTTTTAGTGGTGAATATGTTTTAGTGGTGAATATGTTTTACAGTGGTGAATATGTTTTACAGTGGTGAATATGTTTTACAGTGGTGAATATGTTTTAGTGGTAAATATGTTTTAGTGGTAAATATGTTTTAGTGGTGAATATGTTTTACAGTGGTGAATATGTTTTAGTGGTAAATATGTTTTACAGTGGTGAATATGTTTTAGTGGTGAATATGTTTTAGTGGTGAATATGTTTTACAGTGGTGAATATGTTTTACAGTGGTGAATATGTTTTACAGTGGTGAATATGTTTTACAGTGGTGAATATGTTTTACAGTGGTGAATATGTTTTACAGTGGTGAATATGTTTTACAGTGGTGAATATGTTTTAGTGGTGAATATGTTTTACAGTGGTGAATATGTTTTAGTGGTGAATATGTTTTACAGTGGTGAATATGTTTTAGTGGTGAATATGTTTTAGTGGTATATATGTTTTAGTGGTGAATATGTTTTAGTGGTGAATATGTTTTACAGTGGTGAATATGTTTTACAGTGGTGAATATGTTTTACAGTGGTGAATATGTTTTAGTGGTGAATATGTTTTACAGTGGTGAATATGTTTTACAGTGGTAAATATGTTTTAGTGGTGAATATGTTTTAGTTGTGAATATGTTTTAGTGGTAAATATGTTTTACAGTGGTAAATATGTTTTAGTGGTGAATATGTTTTAGTGGTGAATATGTTTTAGTGGTGAATATGTTTTAGTGGTGAATATGTTTTAGTGGTGAATATGTTTTACAGTGGTGAATATGTTTTAGTGGTAAATATGTTTTACAGTGGTGAATATGTTTTACAGTGGTGAATATGTTTTAGTGGTAAATATGTTTTACAGTGGTGAATATGTTTTAGTGGTGAATATGTTTTAGTGGTGAATATGTTTTAGTGGTAAATATGTTTTACAGTGGTGAATATGTTTTAGTGGTGAATATGTTTTAGTGGTAAATATGTTTTACAGTGGTGAATATGTTTTACAGTGGTGAATATGTTTTAGTGGTAAATATGTTTTAGTGGTGAATATGTTTTAGTGGTGAATATGTTTTAGTGGTGAATATGTTTTAGTGGTGAATATGTTTTAGTGGTAAATATGTTTTAGTGGTGAATATGTTTTAGTGGTAAATATATTTTAGTGGTGAATATGTTTTAGTGGTGAATATGTTTTACAGTGGTAAATATGTTTTAGTGGTGAATATGTTTTAGTGGTAAGTATGTTTTAGTGGTATATATGTTTTACAGTGGTAAATATGTTTTAGTGGTGAATATGTTTTAGTGGTGACTATGTTTTAGTGGTAAATATGTTTTAGTGGTGAATATGTTTTAGTGGTAAATATGTTTTACAGTGGTGAATATGTTTTAGTGGTAAATATGTTTTAGTGGTAAGTATGTTTTAGTGGTATATATGTTTTACAGTGGTAAATATGTTTTAGTGGTGAATATGTTTTAGTGGTGACTATGTTTTAGTGGTAAATATGTTTTAGTGGTGAATATGTTTTAGTGGTAAATATGTTTTACAGTGGTGAATATGTTTTAGTGGTGAATATGTTTTAGTGGTAAATATGTTTTACAGTGGTGAATATGTTTTAGTGGTAAATATGTTTTAGTGGTGAATATGTTTTAGTGGTAAATATGTTTTAGTGGTAAATATGTTTTAGTGGTGAATATGTTTTAGTGGTAAATATGTTTTAGTGGTAAGTATGTTTTAGTGGTATATATGTTTTACAGTGGTAAATATGTTTTAGTGGTGAATATGTTTTAGTGGTGACTATGTTTTAGTGGTAAATATGTTTTAGTGGTGAATATGTTTTAGTGGTAAATATGTTTTACAGTGGTGAATATGTTTTAGTGGTAAATATGTTTTAGTGGTGAATATGTTTTAGTGGTAAATATGTTTTAGTGGTAAGTATGTTTTAGTGGTATATATGTTTTACAGTGGTAAATATGTTTTAGTGGTGAATATGTTTTACAGTGGTTAATACAATGGTAAATATGTTTTAGTGGTGAATATGTTTTAGTGGTAAATATGTTTTACAGTGGTAAATATGTTTTAGTTGTGAATATGTTTTAGTGGTGAATATGTTTTAGTGGTGAATATGTTTTAGTGGTGAATATGTTTTACAGTGGTGAATATGTTTTAGTGGTATATATGTTTTACAGTGGTGAATATGTTTTAGTGGTAAATATGTTTTAGTGGTGAATATGTTTTAGTGGTGAATATGTTTTAGTGGTGAATATGTTTTAGTGGTAAATATGTTTTAGTGGTGAATATGTTTTAGCGGTGAATATGTTTTAGTGGTGAATATGTTTTAGTGGTGAATATGTTTTAGTGGTGAATATGTTTTAGTGGTGAATATGTTTTAGTGGTGAATATGTTTTAGTGGTGAATATGTTTTAGTGGTAAATATGTTTTAGTGGTGAATATGTTTTAGCGGTGAATATGTTTTAGTGGTGAATATGTTTTAGTGGTGAATATGTTTTAGTGGTGAATATGTTTTAGTGGTGAATATGTTTTAGTGGTGAATATGTTTTAGTGGTAAATATGTTTTAGTGGTGAATATGTTTTAGTGGTATATATGTTTTACAGTGGTGAATATGTTTTAGTGGTAAATATGTTTTACAGTGGTGAATATGTTTTAGTGGTAAATATGTTTTACAGTGGTGAATATGTTTTAGTGGTAAATATGTTTTAGTGGTAAGTATGTTTTAGTGGTATATATGTTTTACAGTGGTAAATATGTTTTAGTGGTGAAAATGTTTTAGTGGTAAATATGTTTTACAGTGGTGAATATGTTTTACAGTGGTGAATATGTTTTAGTGGTGAATATGTTTTAGTGGTGAATATGTTTTACAGTGGTTAATACAGTGGTGAATATGTTTTAGTGGTAAATATGTTTTAGTGGTGAATATGTTTTAGTGGTAAATATGTTTTACAGTGGTGAATATGTTTTAGTGGTAAATATGTTTTAGTGGTGAATATGTTTTAGTGGTAAATATGTTTTAGTGGTAAGTATGTTTTAGTGGTATATATGTTTTACAGTGGTAAATATGTTTTAGTGGTGAATATGTTTTAGTGGTGACTATGTTTTACAGTGGTAAATATGTTTTAGTGGTGAATATGTTTTAGTGGTAAATATGTTTTAGTGGTGAATATGTTTTAGTGGTAAATATGTTTTACAGTGGTGAATATGTTTTAGTGGTAAATATGTTTTAGTGGTGAATATGTTTTAGTGGTAAATATGTTTTAGTGGTAAGTATGTTTTAGTGGTATATATGTTTTACAGTGGTAAATATGTTTTAGTGGTGAATATGTTTTAGTGGTGACTATGTTTTACAGTGGTAAATATGTTTTAGTGGTGAATATGTTTTAGTGGTAAATATGTTTTACAGTGGTGAATATGTTTTAGTGGTGAATATGTTTTAGTGGTGAATATGTTTTAGTGGTGAATATGTTTTAGTGGTAAATATGTTTTAGTGGTAAATATGTTTTAGTGGTGAATATGTTTTAGTGGTGAATATGTTTTACAGTGGTAAATATGTTTTACAGTGGTGAATATGTTTTAGTGGTAAATATGTTTTAGTGGTGAATATGTTTTAGTGGTAAATATGTTTTAGTGGTGAATATGTTTTAGTGGTGAATATGTTTTACAGTGGTGAATATGTTTTACAGTGGTAAATACAGTGGTGAATATGTTTCACAGTGGTGAATATGTTCCACAGTGGTAAATATGTTTTAGTGGTAAATATGTTTTACAGTGGTAAATATGTTTTAGTGGTGAATATGTTTTAGTGGTCAATATGTTTTACAGTGGTGAATATGTTTTAGTGGTAAATATGTTTTAGTGGTGAATATGTTTTAGTGGTAAATATGTTTTAGTGGTGAATATGTTTTAGTGGTAAATATGTTTTACAGTGGTAAATACAGTGGTAAATATGTTTCACAGTGGTGAATATGTTTTAGTGGTGAATATGTTTTAGTGGTGAATATGTTTTACAGTGGTAAATATGTTTTAGTGGTGAATATGTTTTAGTGGTGAATATGTTTTAGTGGTAAATATGTTTTAGTGGTGAATATGTTTTAGTGGTAAATATGTTTTAGTGGTGAATATGTTTTACAGTGGTGAATATGTTTTAGTGGTGAATATGTTTTAGTGGTAAATATGTTTTAGTGGTAAATATGTTTTAGTGGTAAATATGTTTTAGTGGTGAATATGTTTTAGTGGTGAATATGTTTTAGTGGTAAATATGTTTTAGTGGTGAATATGTTTTACAGTGGTAAATATGTTTTAGTGGTGAATATGTTTTAGTGGTAAATATGTTTTAGTGGTGAATATGTTTTACAGTGGTGAATATGTTTTACAGTGGTGAATATGTTTTACAGTGCTTAATACAGTGGTAAATATGAAAATAAAAGCTTCCAAATGAAAGGAACACCTCCCACCTCTGTGTCTTGGTTTAAACCACGTGTTTCTATGTGGCTCCATCTTCTTGTTGACGAATGGTCCAGCCCTCAGTAGTGCTGAATTTCAGCCTCAGCTGAGCTCCTATAAGAACAGATATCCCTTTGTACTTCTTCTTCCTTTGTTTTTGTCCTTAGCCTTTATTCCATTAGATTTATACATTGATTTATCACTGTCTGCTTTTGTCAGTCAGCCGTTTAGAGCGCTGATTGTTTTTACAGGTGCACCGTGGGTATTGGTGTTCTCTGTGAAATCCGTGGCCACAAGAAGTAGTTCACTTATTTTACTTTTTTTGTTTTCTATGAGTATTTGTTTTATTTCCTGGATCAGCTGATGATGGTCAACAACATCACTGATATTAGCCTACAGCTAGACACCAATATCACTAGACAACTAGCCTACAGCTAGACACCAATATCACTAGACAACTAGCCTACAGCTAGACACCAATATCACTAGACAACTAGCTTACAGCTAGACACCAATATCACTAGACAACTAGCCTACAGCTAGACACCAATATCACTAGACAACTAGCTTACAGCTAGACACCAATATCACTAGACAACTAGCCTACAGCTAGACATCAATATCACTAGACAACTAGCCTACAGCTAGACACCAATGTCACTAGACAACTAGCCTACAGCTAGACATCAATATCACTAGACAACTAGTCTACAGCTAGACACCAATATCTCTAGACAACTAGCCTACAGCTAGACACCAATAATATCACTAGACAACTAGTCTACAGCTAGACACCAATAATATCACTAGACAACTAGTCTACAGCTAGACACCAATAATATCTCTAGACAACTAGCCTACAGCTAGACACCAATATCACTAGACAACTAGCCTACAGATAGACACCAATAATATCTCTAGACAACTAGCCTACAGCTAGGTGTAACAGTATAACTTTAGACCGTCCCCTCGCCCATACCCGGGCGCGAACCAGGGACCCTCTGCACACATCAACAACAGTCACCCACGAAGCATCGTTACCCATCGCTCCACAAAAGCCGCGGCCCTTGCAGAGCAAGGGGAACCACTACTTCAAGGTCTCAGAGCAAGTGACGTCACCGATTGAAACGCTATTTAGCGCACACCACCGCTGACTAGCTAGCCATTTCACATCCGTTACATGAAACCAATATCACTAGACAACTAGCCTACAGATAGACAACAATATCACTAGACAACTAGCCTACAGCTAGACATCAATATCACTAGACAACTAGCCTACAGCTAGACACCAATAATATCACTAGACAACTAGCCTACAGCTAGACATCAATATCACTAGACAACTAGCCTACAGATAGACAACAATATCTCTAGACAACTAGCCTACAGCTAGACACCAATAATATCACTAGACAACTAGCCTACAGCTAGACACCAATAATATCACTAGACAACTAGCCTACAGCTAGACATCAACATCACTAGACAACTAGCCTACAGATAGACAACAATATCACTAGACAACTAGCCTACAGCTAGACATCAATATCACTAGACAACTAGCCTACAGATAGACAACAATATCTCTAAACAACTAGCCTACAGCTAGACACCAATATCACTAGACACCAATATCACCAGACAACTAGCCTACAGCTAGACACCAATATCACTAGACAACTAGCCTACAGCTAGACACCAATATCACTAGACACCAATATCACCAGACAACTAGCCTACAGCTAGACACCAATATCACTAAACAACTAGCCTACAGCTAGACACCAATATCACTAGACAACTAGCCTACAGCTAGACACCAATATCACTAGACAACTAGCCTACAGCTAGACACCAATATCACTAGACAACTAGTCTACAGCTAGACACCAATATCACTAGACAACTAGCATACAGATAGACAACAATATCACTAGACAACTAGCCTACAGCTAGACACCAACATCACTAGACAACTAGCCTACAGCTAGACACCAATATCACTAGACAACTAGCCTACAGCTAGACAACAATATCACTAGACAACTAGCCTACAGCTAGACACCAATATCACTAGACAACTAGCCTACAGCTAGACACCAATATCACTAGACAACTAGCCTACAGCTAGACATCAATATCACTAGACAACTAGCCTACAGCTAGACAACAATATCTCTAGACAACTAGCCTACAGCTAGACACCAATATCACTAGACAACTAGCCTACAGCTAGACACCAATAATATCACTAGACAACTAGCCTACAGCTAGACACCAATATCACTAGACAACTAGCCTACAGCTAGACACCAATATCACTAGACAACTAGCCTACAGCTAGACACCAATAATATCACTAGACAACTAGCCTACAGCTAGACACCAATATCTCTAGACAACTAGCCTACAGCTAGACACCAATATCACTAGACAACTAGCCTACAGCTAGACACCAATAATATCACTAGACAACTAGACAGCTAGACACCAATAGACAACTAGCCTACAGCTAGACACCAATATCACTAGACAACTAGCCTACAGCTAGACACCAATATATCACTAGACAACTAGCCTACAGCTAGACACCAATAAGACAACTAGCCTACAGCTAGACAACTAGCCTACAGCTAGACACCAATATCTCTAGACAACTAGCCTACAGCTAGACACCAATAATATCACTAGACAACTAGCCTACAGCTAGACACCAATATCTCTAGACAACTAGCCTACAGCTAGACACCAATAATATCACTAGACAACTAGTCTACAGCTAGACACCAATAATATCACTAGACAACTAGCCTACATCTAATAGATATTTCCGTATTTAATTTTCAATAAATTTGCTAACATTTCTAAATGTTTAGACTTTTTCATTATGGGGTATTGTGTGTAGATGGGTGAAATAATTGTTTTTAGCCATTTAGAATTCAAGGCTGCAACACAACAAAATGTGGAATAGGTCAAGGGGTATTGAATACTTTCTGAAGGCACTGCAAACTGTAGGATGTTTCAGATGACAAATATACACAAGTCCCCAGAACTTAACCGCAACATGGGATATTCAACAACACTCAATAAAGAGGTAAAGTGAGGAAATAGCTGTGATTGCAAACACAAAGATCCATTTTATGCGGCTGGCTATTGTGCAGAAGAAAGAAAGCCGGGTGTCGTCTGTTCTATTCTTCCATCCAAGTGTCAGACACAGATGCTGCTAACGTTTGGTTTTTTCGGGGGTTTTGGCGCGATCACCCAATTGTATCACAGTACATCAATATGTGCTATTTTGGTTATTCGTGCCAGTTGGCTACAAAGAACAACTGCTGTTATTGCAAAATCTGTATTGGTTCATTCATTGTCATTCATACATTCTATCGCTGCTCTGGCTTTATTTTCAAACCGCTCCAGACTTGGCGCCTTTGTGTACAACGATGAGTCCCGTATCTAGGTCACAGAGTCAGATATGAAGCGCCGCATTAAACCCAGGCTCCCTTAACTGCTTACTGCATCGAGTTATTACTGAATAGTAACGATCTTAACCGTAACATGCACAATCTATGTCAGATATTTGCAGTTAATTAATAGATATTCGCTATTTGTGTACATTTCGTTATTGTGCCCCAGCTGGTTGACAAGTGAAGTTGACAGACAGAACAGAACCCTTACGTTACCTCGTTCTCTTCTCTCCAAGAACTCAGCAGCTTGCAGAAGAACCTGTATGTTGCAAGTGTTCGCGTCCATTGTAAATAGTTGAAATATAGGTAAATATAGCAATCAAAATGTATCTCAACGACAGAGTGCTGCAGTAGTATGTGCTTGGTCTTCTGCACTTCAGTGAGGAATCACCTTCTCTGACGACGTGATTGACGTCAGTCCGCCGCCTCCCAGACTACCGCTCCCTTGTTTTCCAGCCGCCTCGGTCCGAGAGCGCGCGATTTTCACTTTGAAATATGAACAGCCTAATAATAGAACAGAACAACAGATCGACACATTTTCTCGAAATATGACCTTAATAAACGGTTATATATATTTTTAATCCAGAACATGTTGTATTGACATCTAAAAAAAATAAGTTTTCACTGTTTTTATTTATATATTTTTGTATAATGAGACAATGAGATAATGAGAAAACAACTTCAATTGAGAAGTTCTTATGCCGTCAGTCGTTTTGTCTTCTGTTTTGGTGTTCAAGAGGATTGTGTCTGTATATTTATAATCATTCCACAATAGTCTAGGGCAGGGATCGTCAACTCGTTTCACTTGGGGAACCCTCATCTGGGGCTTCCATGGTCGTCCAAAGGACACACAGAACTGTGCATTATTGCAAAGACAATACAAACTATTTCATTGTACACTGAATGCAATAGCCTGCTACAAAATGTTCTGAAAATGCACAATTGTATGAACTTTAGGTCCACCTTATGTTCCCTCAGCCCTAAAGTCCCTCAGCCCTACAGTATGTTCCCTCAGCCCTACAGTATGTTCCCTCAGCCCTACAGTATGTTCCCTCAGCCCTACAGTATGTTCCCTCAGCCCTAAAGTCCCTCAGCCCTACAGTATGTTCCCTCAGCCCTAAAGTCCCTCAGCCCTACAGTATGTTCCCTCAGCCCTACAGTATGTTCCCTCAGCCCTAAAGTCCCTCAGCCCTACAGTATGTTCCCTCAGCCCTACAGTATGTTCCCTCAGGCCTACAGTATGTTCCCTCAGCCCTACAGTATGTTCCCTCAGCCCTACAGTATGTTCCCTCAGCCCTACAGTATGTTCCCTCAGCCCTACAGTATGTTCCCTCAGCCCTAAAGTCCCTCAGCCCTACAGTATGTTCCCTCAGCCCTACAGCATGTTCCCTCAGCCCTAAAGTCCCTCAGCCCTACAGTATGTTCCCTCAGCCCCCTCAGCCCTACAGTATGTTCCCTCAGCCCTCAGCCCTACAGTATGTTCCCTCAGCCCTAAAGTCCCTCAGCCCTACAGTATGTTCCCTCAGCCCTACTGTATGTTCCCTCAGCCCTACAGTATGTTCCCTCAGCCCTAAAGTCCCTCAGCCCTACAGTATGTTCCCTCAGCCCTACAGTATGTTCCCTCAGCTCTACAGTATGTTCCCTCAGCCCTATGTTCCCTCAGCCCTAAAGTCCCTCAGCCCTACAGTATGTTCCCTCAGCCCTATGTTCCCTCAGCCCTAAAGTCCCTCAGCCCTACAGTATGTTCCCTCAGCCCTACAGTATGTTCCCTCAGCCCTACAGTATGTTCCCTCAGCCCTAAAGTCCCTCAGCCCTACAGTATGTTCCCTCAGCCCTACTGTATGTTCCCTCAGCCCTACAGTATGTTCCCTCAGCCCTAAAGTCCCTCAGCCCTACATTATGTTCCCTCAGCCCTACAGTATGTTCCCTCAGCTCTACAGTATGTTCCCTCAGCCCTATGTTCCCTCAGCCCTAAAGTCCCTCAGCCCTACAGTATGTTCCCTCAGCCCTATGTTCCCTCAGCCCTAAAGTCCCTCAGCCCTACAGTATGTTCCCTCAGCCCTACAGTATGTTCCCTCAGCTCTACAGTATGTTCCCTCAGCCCTATGTTCCCTCAGCCCTAAAGTCCCTCAGCCCTACAGTATGTTCCCTCAGCCCTATGTTCCCTCAGCCCTAAAGTCCCTCAGCCCTACAGTATGTTCCCTCAGCCCTACAGTATGTTCCCTCAGCTCTATGTTCCCTCAGCTCTATGTTCCCTCAGCTCTATGTTCCCTCAGCCCTACAGTATGTTCCCTCAGCCCTACAGTATGTTCCCTCAGCCCTATGTTCCCTCAGCTCTATGTTCCCTAAGCACTATGTTCCCTCAGCCCTATGTTCCCTAAGCTCTATGTTACCTCAGCCCTATGTTCCCTCAGCCCTACAGTATGTTCCCTCAGCCCTATGTTCCCTAAGCCCAATGTTCCCTCAGGCCTATGTTCCCTCAGCCCTATGTTCCCTCAGCCCTATGTTCCCTCAGCCCTACAGTATGTTCCCTCAGCCCTACAGTATGTTCCCTCAGCCCTACAGTATGTTCCCTCAGCCCTATGTTCCCTCAGCTCTATGTTCCCTAAGCACTATGTTCCCTCAGCCCTATGTTCCCTAAGCTCTATGTTACCTCAGCCCTATGTTCCCTCAGCCCTACAGTATGTTCCCTCAGCCCTATGTTCCCTAAGCTCTATGTTACCTCAGCCCTATGTTTCCTCAGCCCTATGTTCCCTCAGCCCTATGTTCCCTCAGCCCTACAGTATGTTCCCTCAGCCCTATGTTCCCTCAGCCCTACAGTATGTTCCCTCAGCCCTATGTTTCCTCAGCCCTACAGTATGTTCCCTCAGCCCTACAGTATGTTCCCTCAGCCCTATGTTCCCTCAGCCCTATGTTCCCTCAGCCCTACAGTATGTTCCCTCAGCCCTATGTTCCCTCAGCCCTATGTTCCCTCAGCCCTACAGTATGTTCCCTCAGCCCTATGTTCCCTCAGCCCTATGTTCCCTCAGCCCTACAGTATGTTCCCTCAGCCCTATGTTCCCTCAACTCTATGTTCGTATTTACGAGCCCTTAACGAACAATGCAGTTCAAGAAATAGAGTTAAGAAAATATTTACTTAATAAGGTAAAGTTAAAAAAATAGAATCAAATCAAAAGTAACACAAGAAAACTACATAACAATAATGAGACTATACAATAATGAGGCTATATACACATATACCGGTACAGAGTCAACATGCTACAGGTTAGTCGAGGTAGTTTGTAAAGTGAAACCACGCTGTGTGTAATACCACCACGCTGTGTGTAATAACACCACGCTGTGTGTAATACTACCACGCTGTGTGTAATAACACCACGCTGTGTGTAATACCACCACGCTGTGTGTAATACCACCACGCTGTGTGTAATAACACCACGCTGTGTGTAATACCACCACGCAGTGTGTAATAACACCACGCTGTGTGTAATACTACCACCCTGTGTGTAATAACACCACGCTGTGTGTAATAACACCACGCTGTGTGTAATACCACCACGCTGTGTGTAATACCACCACGCTGTGTGTAATAACACCACGCTGTGTGTAATACCACCACGCTGTGTGTAATAACACCACGCTGTGTGTAATACCACCACGCTGTGTGTAATAACACCACGCTGTGTGTAATACCACCACGCTGTGTGTAATACCACCACGCTGTGTGTAATACCACCACGCTGTGTGTAATAACACCACGCTGTGTGTAATACCACCACGCTGTGTGTAATACCACCACGCTGTGTGTAATACCACCACGCTGTGTGTAATAACACCACGCTGTGTGTAATACCACCACGCTGTGTGTAATAACACCACGCTGTGTGTAATACCACCACGCTGTGTGTAATAACACCACGCTGTGTGTAATACCACCACGCTGTGTGTAATAACACCAGCCTGTGTGTAATAACACCACGCTGTGTGTAATAACACCAGCCTGTGTGTAATACCACCACGCTGTGTGTAATACCACCACGCTGTGTGTAATAACACCACGCTGTGTGTAATAACACCACGCAGTGTGTAATAACACCACGCTGTGTGTAATAACACCAGCCTGTGTGTAATAACACCACGCTGTGTGTAATAACACCACGCTGTGTGTAATAACACCACGCTGTGTGTAATACCACCACGCTGTGTGTAATAACACCACGCTGTGTGTAATACCACCACGCTGTGTGCAATAACACCACGCTGTGTGTAATACCACCACGCTGTGTGTAATAACACCACGCTGTGTGTAATACCACCACACTGTGTGTAATAACACCAGCCTGTGTGTAATAACACCACGCTGTGTGTAATAACACCAGCCTGTGTGTAATACCACCACGCTGTGTGTAATACCACCACGCTGTGTGTAATAACACCACGCTGTGTGTAATAACACCACGCTGTGTGTAATAACGCCAGCCTGTGTGTAATAACACCACGCTGTGTGTAATAACACCACGCAGTGTGTAATAACACCACGCTGTGTGTAATAACACCAGCCTGTGTGTAATAACACCACGCTGTGTGTAATAACACCACGCTGTGTGTAATAACACCACGCTGTGTGTAATACCACCACGCTGTGTGTAATAACACCACGCTGTGTGTAATACCACCACGCTGTGTGCAATAACACCACGCTCTGTGTAATAACACCACGCTGTGTGTAATACCACCACGCTGTGTGTAATAACACCACGCTGTGTGTAATAACACCACGCTGTGTGTAATAACACCGCTCTGTGTGTAATAACACCACGCTGTGTGTAATAACACCACGCTGTGTGTAATAACACCACGCTGTGTGTAATAACACCACGCTGTGTGTAATAACACCACGCTGTGTGTAATAACACCAGGCTGTGTGTAATAACACCAGCCTGTGTGTAATAACACCACGCTGTGTGTAATAACACCACGCTGTGTGCAATAACACCACGCTGTGTGTAATAACACCACGCTGTGTGTAATAGCATGATGTTGAATGGTGTGGTAGTCAGTCATAGATAGACTATTATCATTATATAATAGTTCAGGTGGAAATATTAATAATGCCAATAAATGCAAAATGTGAAATGCACCAATTTGTAGCCTGTAAACCAGAGATTTATTTTTATTTTTATTTTTTACAAAACGTTATACTGTGTGATTTACCTTGGAACGGTTGCCCTCACTCAACATGGCGACTGCTTAGCTTCATCACGGTGAAGCCATTTTGCCAGCACTATCTTTGACCTATGAACCCCCAGAGTGTGGCAGCGCTCCGCCATATTGACTGTTGTCTTGACTGGAGAAGATAGGGTGACCATTTGTGATCCTAGAACAAATCGAAACCGTGCTTTTTAACATCTCTAAACTAGTGCTACCTTGACCAAAGGATATATCCGAGATCTGCGTGATGGCGAGGAAGAAAAGCAAACAACAAGGAGTCGGGAGCAAGGAGCTGGTGTCCGGACAACAGAGCATATCGAAGAGCCCCGTCTCTCCCGGAGATGCAGCTGGCGGGGATGCAGGGCTGGATAGACTGGCGGCCAGGGCGAACCAGGTAACGTTAGCTAACCGCAATAAATACAAATAATTAGTGGGCTAACTAAAGAGGGTAACTAACCTACTAATCATTTAGGGCCATTCCTTGTATTTCTGCTAACGTTAATTCCTTCTGTGTTTGGGTGGTTGATTGGTGATTCTAGCTAAGTTGCATAACTAACTAGTGCTCCTGGGATTGTATTTTTTGTGTATTTTTTGTTGTTGTTCATTTACAAATCTGGTCGAGACGGAGTAATAGTTCGCTCCACTCGCTTTAATAAATCATTAAAACTTAGCCAGCGTTGTAAATTGTGCAAGCCATCAAATACACACATTTACATTAGTTTTAGTCAACTAGGCTAGTTAGTTAAAGATATACCAGTCTGCATTTTAATGGTAGTAACGTTAGTTAGTCAGCCGCAAGATTGACATTGTTGTGCGTCTGCCACGGTAAAATGTTGCTGTTAAAATTGTATCTAGTTTGTTTGCTCCTAGGCTCACGGTGATAATTTTTTACCTTTATTTTACGAGGCAAGTCAGTTAAGAACAAATTCTTATTTTCAACGACGGCCTAGGAACAGTGGGTTAACTGCCTGTTCAGGGGCAGAACGACAGATTTGTACCTTGTCAGCTCGGGGGTTTTGAACTCGCAACCTTCCGGTTACTAGTCCAACCACTAGGCTACCCTGCCGCCCCATATGGAAAGTTTACTGACATGCTATCACACTTGGCAGCTAGTACACCATATATACTGTGCGCCGGTGCTGTAACTACACGTGCTAGCTCGTTGACTAACAAACCACATCCCCGAGGGGGTAGTCTTCTGACTAACTTTAGCTGTAAATAGTGTTAACGTTTGAGTAGCACCATTGCATGGCTTTGCTTTAGTTAAGTTATCATTTTCGCTGCACATCTCAAGTGTCATATATGCACGCGTCGGAAGTTTTTACCGAAACATTACATGGACGGCCTTGTAGGTGAATGGGGTATTGTGGTAGTAAACGAAGCTCACTGTACCAGCAGACCACTAGCTAGTGTGGACATGGGACACATGAAATCACTACATTTTAGCCACTGTTTGTTCTAAGAAACCACTACATGTGCCAAGCTGGCTCCACGGGCAACTTTTACTTCCTCTTTGCAATACAAATATTGTTGTGATCATTGTCAACATGGTCAGATCTTACTTGTGAAATTCTAATCTCTGTGTTAAAAACCTGACCTTAGATCAGTGTCCAGAGGACAACTTCAATCATGCTCCATGTCAATCTCACTAACATCCACCTCTCCTCAGACCCCATTTTCTCCTCCACCCCTGATCTTGACCTAAAACATCCTCCTCTCTGCTCTCCTCCAACCCTCTTCCATCCTCCCCTTTTCTCTATTCTCCTAGTTTTTCTCCTCCTCATCTCTTATTCTCATCTCTTCTCCTCCCCGTCCTCCTCTCTTCTCCTCCCATCTTCCACCTGTCCTTCACCTAGATGATTGACCTCTCTCTCTCTCCTCTCCACTGCATTCCTAATGTCACTGGCTCACCTCTCTGTCGCTCTCCCCCAGCCAATGCACACCTGCTGCCTCCTGTGTCACCGTGAGTTTAAGGACTGGGGGGCGAGCTCTGCCAACGGTCTGCCTGGGGGCCACGGGGCGAAGCTAGCTGACGCTGTCCCAGCCCTGTCCCAGGCCCTGCTCAGAGAGGTGCCGGGCCAGAAGCTGTCCGACACCGTGCCTTCGCTGAGCCAGTCTCTACTGGGAGAGGTGCCGCTCTGGATCTGCCAGAGCTGTCGGAAAAGCGTTGAGGAGGAGGAGAGACGGAGCGCACAGGACACGGCTGCACCGGTAAGAGGGGGATGGAGAGGAGGAGGAGGTAGGGAGGAGGAGGAGGAGAGACGGAGCGCACAGGAAACGGCTTCACCGGTAAGAGGGGGATGGAGAGGAGGAGGAGGAGGTAGGGAGGAGAGACGGAGCGCACAGGACACGGCTGCACCGGTAAGAGGGGGATGGAGAGGAGGAGGAGGAAGGGAGGAGGAGGAGGAGGAGAGACGGAGCGCACAGGAAACGGCTGCACCGGTAAGAGGGGGATGGAGAGGAGGAGGTAGGGAGGAGGAGGAGAGACGGAGCGCACAGGAAACGGCTGCACCGGTAAGAGGGGGATGGAGAGGAGGAGGTAGGGAGGAGGAGGAGAGACGGAGCGCACAGGAAACGGCTGCACCGGTAAGAGGGGGATGGAGAGGAGTAGGAAGAGGTAGGGAGGAGAGACGGAGCGCACAGGAAATGGCTGCACCGGTAAGAGGAGGAGGAGAGACGGAGCGCACAGGAAACGGCTGCACCGGTAAGAGGGGGATGGAGAGGAGGAGGAAGAGGTAGGGAGGAGAGAAGGAGCGCACAGGAAACGGCTGCACCGGTAAGACGGGGGTGGAGAAGGAAGAGGTAGGGAGGAGAGAAGGAGCGCACAGGACACGACTGCACCGGTAAGAGGAGGATGGAGAGGAGGAGGAGGTAGGGAGGAGGAGGAGGAGGAGGAGAGACAGAGCGCACAGGAAACGGCTGCACCGGTAAGAGGGGGATGGACAGGAGGAGGAGGAGAGACTGAGTGCCCAGGAGACACCTGCACCGGTGGGAGGGGGAGGAGGAGGAGAGACGGGAGTGCCCAGGAGACACCTGCACCGGTAAGAGAGGGAGGGAGAGGAGAAGGAGGAGAGACGGGAGTGCCCAGGAAACGGCTGCACCGGTAAGAGGGGGATGGAGAGGAGGAGGTAGGGAGGAGAGACGGAGCGCACAGGACACGGCTGCACCGGTAAGAGGGGGATGGAGAAGAGGAGGAGGAAGGGAGGAGGAGTGACGGAGCGCACAGGACACGGCTGCATCGGTAAGAGGGGGATGGAGAGGAGGAGGAGGTAGGGAGGAGGAGGAGGAGAGACGGAGCGCACAGGAAACGGCTTCACCGGTAAGAGGGGGATGGAGAGGAGGAGGAGGAGGAGGTAGGGAGGAGAGACGGAGCGCACAGGAAACGGCTGCACCGGTAAGAGGGGGATGGAGAAGAGGAGGTAGGGAGGAGGAGGAGAGACGGAGCGCACAGGAAACGGCTGCACCGGTAAGAGGGGGATGGAGAGGAGTAGGAAGAGGTGAGGAGGAGAGACGGAGCGCACAGGAAACGGCTGCACCGGTAAGAGGGGGATGGAGAGGAGTAGGAAGAGGTAGGGAGGAGAGACGGAGCGCACAGGAAACGGCTGCACCGGTAAGAGGGGGATGGAGAGGAGGAGGAGAGACGAAGCGCACAGGAAACGGCTGCACCGGTAAGAGGGGGATGGAGAGGAGGAGGAAGAGGTAGGGAGGAGAGAAGGAGCGCACAGGAAACGGCTGCACCGGTAAGAGGGGGGTGGAGAGGAGGAGGAAGAGGTAGGGAGGAGAGAAGGAGCGCACAGGAAACGGCTGCACCGGTAAGAGGGGGGTGGAGAGGAGGAGGAAGAGGTAGGGAGGAGAGAAGGAGCGCACAGGAAACGGCTGCACCGGTAAGAGGGGGATGGACAGGAGGAGGAGGAGAGACTGAGTGCCCAGGAGACACCTGCACCGGTGGGAGGAGGAGGAGAGACTGAGTGCCCAGGAGACACCTGCACCGGTGGGAGGGGGAGGGGGAGGAGGAGGAGAGACGGGAGTGCCCAGGAGACACCTGCACCGGTAAGAGAGGGAGGGAGAGGAGGAGGAGGAGAGACTGAGTGCCCAGGAGACACCTGCACCGGTGGGAGGAGGAGAGACGGGAGTGCCCAGGAAACGGCTGCACCGGTAAGAGGGGGATGGAGAGGAGGAGGTAGGGAGGAGAGACGGAGCGCACAGGACACGGCTGCACCTGTAAGAGGGGGATGGAGAGGAGGAGGAGGAAGGGAGGAGGAGAGACGGAGCGCACAGGAAACGGCTGCACCGGTAAGAGGGGGATGGAGAGGAGGAGGTAGGGAGGAGGAGGAGAGACGGAGCGCACAGGAAACGGCTGCACCGGTAAGAGGGAGATGGAGAGGAGTAGGAAGAGGTAGGGAGGAGAGACGGAGCGCACAGGAAACGGCTGCACCGGTAAGAGGGGGATGGGGAGGAGGAGGAGAGACGGAGCGCACAGGAAACGGCTGCACTGGTAAGAGGGGGAGGAAGAGGTAGGGAGGAGAGAAGGAGCGCACAGGACACGGCTGCACCGGTAAGAGGAGGATGGAGAGGAGGAGGAGGTGAGGAGGAGGAGAGACAGAGCGCACAGGAAACGGCTGCACTGGTAAGAGGGGGATGGAGAGGAGGAGGAGGAGGAGAGACTGAGTGCCCAGGAGACACCTGCACCGGTGGGAGGGGGAGGAGGAGGAGAGACGGGAGTGCCCAGGAGACACCTGCACCGGTAAGAGAGGGAGGGTGAGGAGAAGGAAGGAGGAGGAAGGGAGGAGGGGGAGAGACGGAAGTGCCCAGGAGACACCTGCACCGGTAAGAGGGGGAGGAGAGACGGAGTGCCCAGGAGACACCTGCACCGGTAAGAGGGGGAGGGAGAGGGGGAGGAGAGACGGAGTGCCCAGGAGACACCTGCACCGGTAAGAGGGGGAGGGAGAGGGGGAGGAGAGATGGAGTGCCCAGGAGACACCTGCACCAGTAAGAGAGGGAGGGAGGGAGAGGAGGAGGAGGAGAGACGGGAGTGCCTAGGAGACACCTGTACCGGTAAGAGAGGGAGGAGGAGAGACTGAGTGCCCAGGAAACGGCTGCACCGGTAAGAGGGGGATGGAGAGGAGGAGGAGGTAGGGAGGAGGAGAGACTGAGTGCCCAGGAGACGCCTGCACCGGTAAGAGGAGGAGGAGGAGGAGGTAGGGAGGAGGAGAGACTGAGTGCCCAGGAGACACCTGCACCGGTAAGTGTCAGTACTGTGGATGGATACAGGCAGTGTCAGTACTGCTGTCCTGTGGCTGTTTGTGGTGTTACAGTGCTCCATTCTGCAAGGCTAAATGAATACCACATCTAAGAATCCTGTTTCTTTGGAAGCTGTTTGTTCTCTGTCAGACTTGTGCTTCTCTCTTCACAAGCACTGAGGCACTGAGGTAGTGTTATTCATGTGGATTCTTGAGAAAATATACTTTCTGTCTTAGAGGCGTTTTTACATAAACACTTTACATATTTAAATGCAATGCACATGTGCTGAATGTGCTGTAGTGCATTAAAAATCATCTGTTCTCGGGTTGCAACCCTCACTACCGAGTTCCAAACGGCCTCTGGAAGGAACGTCAGCACAAGAACTGTTGGTTGGCAGCACACAAAGATCACCACCATGCACAATGCCAAGCGTCAGCTGGAGTGGTGTAAAGCTTGCCGCCATTGGACTCTGGAGCAGTGGAAAGGTGTTCTCTGGAGTGATGAATCCCTCCACCAATTGGGGGTCAGGCCCTTTCCTGTTTCAGCATGACAATGCCCCGTGCGCAAAGCGAGGTCCATACAGTAATGGTTTGTCGAGATTGGTGTGTAAGAACTTGACTGGCCTGCACAGAACCTTGACCTCAACCCCATCAACAAGCCTTGGGATGAATTGGAGCGCCGACTGAGAGCCAGGCCTAATCGCCCAACATCAGTGGGCGACCTCACTAATGCTCTTGTGGCTGAATGGAAGCAAGTCCCCGCAGCAATGTTCCAACATCTAATGGAAAGCCTTCCCAGAAGAGTGGAGGCTGTTATAGCAGCAATGTTCCAACATCTAGTGGAAAGCCTTCCCAGAAGAGTGGAGGCTGTTATAGCAGCAATGTTCCTACATCTAGTGGAAAGCCTTCCCAGAAGAGTGGAGGCTGTTCTAGCAGCAAAGGGGGGACCAACTCCATTTTAATGCCCATGATTTTGTAATGAGATGTTCAACAAGCAGGTGTCCACATACTTTTGGTCATGTAGAGTAACTAGTCTTGTAAGAGCCAGACAGACCCATGAGGTTGGAGTAGAGCTGGGATGATGAACCTAAAATGATCGACACCAACCAGTCACTTATCACAGGCATTTTGTTGATCTTGTTCATTACGATGAGTAGCTCTATACTAGAGAAATGTCAAGTTTTGAAATGAAATAAGAATGATAATATGTGTGATTGTTCATGGGACAATTAATGGCTTCAACCATCAAACTAGTAGTAGTAGTTTAAAGGAGAATAAAAACAATGGGGGAGCACATTATTCATGTTAAACGGGGGAGCACATTATTCATGTTAAACGGGGGAGCACATTATTCATGTTAAACGGGGGAGCACATTATTCATGTTAAACGGGGGAGCACATTATTCATGTTAAACAGGGGAGCACATTATTCATGTTAAATGGGGGAGCACATTATTCATGTTAAATGGGGGAGCACATTATTCATGTTAAACGGGGGAGCACGTTATTCATGTTAAACGGGGGAGCACGTTATTCATGTTAAACGGGGGAGCACATTATTCATGTTAAACGGGGGAGCACATTATTCATGTTAAATGGGGGAGCACATTATTCATGTTAAACGGGGGAGCACGTTATTCATGTTAAACGGGGGAGCACGTTATTCATGTTAAACGGGGGAGCACATTATTCATGTTAAACGGGGGAGCACATTATTCATGTTAAACAGGGGAGCACATTATTCATGTTAAACAGGGGAGCACATTATTCATGTTAAACGGGGGAGCACATTCATGTTAAACGGGGGAGCACATTATTCATGTTAAACAGGGGAGCACATTATTCATGTTAAACGGGGGAGCACATTATTCATGTTAAACGGGGGAGCACATTATTCATGTTAAACGGGGGAGCACATTATTCATGTTAAACGGGGGAGCACATTATTCATGTTAAACGGGGGAGCACATTATTCATGTTAAACGGGGGAGCACATTATTCATGTTAAACGGGGGAGCACATTATTCATGTTAAACGGGAGGGCACATTATTCATGTTAAACGGGGGAGCACATTATTCATGTTAAACGGGGGAGCACATTATTCATGTTAAACGGGGGAGCACATTATTCATGTTAAACGGGGGAGCACATTCATGTTAAACGGGGGAGCACATTATTCATGTTAAACGGGGGAGCACGTTATTCATGTTAAACGGGGGAGCACGTTATTCATGTTAAACGGGGGAGCACGTTATTCATGTTAAACGGGGGAGCACGTTATTCATGTTAAACGGGGGAGCACGTTATTCATGTTAAACGGGGGAGCACGTTATTCATGTTAAACGGGGGAGCACGTTATTCATGTTAAACGGGGGAGCACGTTATTCATGTTAAACGGGGGAGCACGTTATTCATGTTAAACGGGGGAGCACGTTATTCATGTAAACGGGGGAGCACGTTATTCAAAACGGGGGAGCACGTTATTCATGTTAAACGGGGGAGCACGTTATTCATGTTAAACGGGGGAGCACGTTATTCATGTTAAACGGGGGAGCACGTTATTCATGTTAAACGGGGGAGCACGTTATTCATGTTAAACGGGGGAGCACGTTATTCATGTTAAACGGGGGAGCACGTTATTCATGTTAAACGGGGGAGCACGTTATTCATGTTAAACGGGGGAGCACGTTATTCATGTTAAACGGGGGAGCACGTTATTCATGTTAAACGGGGGAGCACGTTATTCATGTTAAACGGGGGAGCACGTTATTCATGTTAAACGGGGGACCACATTATTCATGTTAAACGGGGGAGCACATTATTCATGTTAAACGGGGGAGCACATTATTCATGTTAAACGGGGGAGCACATTATTCATGTTAAACGGGGGAGCACATTATTCAAGTTAAACGGGGGAGCACATTATTCATGTTAAACGGGGGAGCACATTATTCATGTTAAACGGGGGAGCACATTATTCATGTTAAACGGGGGAGCACATTATTCATGTTAAACGGGGGAGCACATTATTCATGTTAAACAGGGGAGCACGTTATTCATGTTAAACAGGGGAGCACGTTATTCATGTTAAATGGGGGGGCACATTATTCAAGTTAAACGGGGGAGCACATTATTCAGAAACTAGGGCATGTTGGACCTGCCCTGTTGATAGTGTTGTTAAGAAGGTAGAAACTAGGGCCTGTAGGACCTGCCTTGTTGATGGTGTTGTTAAGAAGGTAGAAACTAGGGCCTGTAGGACCTGCCTTGTTGATGGTGTTGTTAAGAAGGTAGAAACTAGGGCCTCTAGGACCTGCCTTGTTGATAGTGATGTTAAGAAGGTAGAAACTAGGGCATGTTGGACCTGCCCTGTTGATAGTGTTGTTAAGAAGGTAGAAACTAGGGCCTGTAGGACCTGCCTTGTTGTTAAGAAGGTAGAAACTAGGGCCTGTAGGACCTGCCTTGTTGATAGTGTTGTTAAGAAGGTAGAAACTAGGGCCAATATTTATTAAAAGGTACCCATCAACCATGTCCTGAACTAGCACCTTCTCCCCCGCCAGGTTCCGTTGTCCCACTCATCGTCGTGTAGGGCTCAGAGCTGTAGTGAAGGTTACCCAGAGCAGAGCTCGGTAGACTGGGACCCATCCTCCTTCCTCTCAGCCCACAAGCTTTCTGGTCTCTGGAACTCGGCTCACAGCAACGGAGGGATCCACTGCAACCACAGCACTGCCTCGCACGCACAGCAAGGTAAAACACACCTTGACCTCTCTCTCTCTCTCTCTCTCTCTCTCTCTCTCTCTCTCTCTCTCTCTCTTTCTCTCTCTTTCTCTCTCTTTCTCTCTCTCTCTCTCTCTTTCTCTCTCTTTCTCTCTCTTTCTCTCTCTCTTTCTCTCTCTCTCTCTCTCTGTCTCTGTCTCTGTCTCTCTGTGTGTGTGTGCTCAGATCTCTCAAGGTTAAGTCGTAAACAGATGCAAACTAATTTAGACATTTCATTATTTGGCATGTTTTCAATTAATTTACTTTAACAAAATTGTAACATTTGCTGACATTTACACTGACAAAATGGAGGGAACGGCTTCAGTGTGTAGCTAGCTACTGACTACAGAAACACAACCTGTTACTACTCTGAGTAAAACCTTCTTCCTTCTCTCCTCTTCATTATCCCTCCTCCTCTGGTCCAATAGGAACAGGGGGACCAGCGTGTCACGAGAAGCGAGTCTCTCACGAGGCTCCTGGGAAATCTGCTAAAACGCCTGGGGCCAAAGTGTGCCCCTACAGTCACCCTTCCCAGAATTCCAGTGGTTCTTCCCCCGGGAACCCGCTCTCTACCTCCGGGGACCTCTGTAAGACCACCCCAAAGCACTTCAAGACCATGTGCCGACGACCAACACCGCCTGGTGAGATCTCTCTTTTTCTCTCCACCCTTTTTAGGACACAGAAATTCAAGACATACCGGCATCTAACCCGAATTACTGTTCACGTGTCCTGTTGACAATAGCGCATAGATTACAGCTCTAGAGAGAGAAGCATAGATATGGCCCATAGATTATTAATCTAGAGAGAAGCAGAGATATGGCCCATAGATTACACCTCTAGAGAGAAGCAGAGATATGGCCCATAGATTATTAATCTAGAGAGAAGCAGAGATATGGCCCATAGATTATTAATCTAGAGAGAAGCAGAGATCTGGCCCATAGATTATTAATCTAGAGAGAAGCCGAGATCTGGCCCATATATTATTAATCTAGAGAGAAGCAGAGATCTGGCTCATAGATTATTAATCTAGTGAGAAGCAGAGATATGGCCCATAGATTATTAATCTAGAGAGAAGCAGAGATATGGCCCATAGATTATTAATCTAGAGAGAAGCAGAGATATGGCCCATAGATTATTAATCTAGAGAGAAGCAGAGATCTGGCCCATAGATTATTAATCTAGAGAGAAGCAGAGATCTGGCCCATAGATTATTAATCTAGAGAGAAGCAGAGATATGGCCCATAGATTATTAATCTAGAGAGAAGCAGAGATATGGCCCATAGATTATTAATCTAGAGAGAAGCAGAGATCTGGCCCATATATTATTAATCTAGAGAGAAGCAGAGATATGGCCCATAGATTATTAATCTAGGGAGAAGCAGAGATATGGCCCATAGATTATTAATCTAGTGAGAAGCAGAGATATGGCCCATAGATTATTAATCTAGAGAGAAGCAGAGATATGGCCCATAGATTATTAATCTAGTGAGAAGCAGAGATATGGCCCATAGATTATTAATCTAGTGAGAAGCAGAGATATGGCCCATAGATTATTAATCTAGTGAGAAGCAGAGATATGGCCCATGGATTACACTTCTAGAGAGAAGCAGAGATATGGCCCATGGATTATTAATCTAGTGAGAAGCAGAGATATGGCCCATGGATTACACTTCTAGAGACAAGCAGAGATATGGCCCATGGATTATTAATCTAGTGAGAAGCAGAGATATGGCCCATAGATTATTAATCTAGAGAGAAGCAGAGATATGGCCCATAGATTATTAATCTAGAGAGAAGCAGAGATATGGCCCATAGATTATTAATCTAGTGAGAAGCAGAGATATGGCCCATAGATTATTAATCTAGTGAGAAGCAGAGATATGGCCCATAGATTATTAATCTAGTGAGAAGCAGAGATATGGCCCATGGATTACACTTCTAGAGAGAAGCAGAGATATGGCCCATAGATTATTAATCTAGTGAGAAGCAGAGATATGGCCCATGGATTACACTTCTAGAGACAAGCAGAGATATGGCCCATGGATTATTAATCTAGAGAGAAGCAGAGATATGGCCCATAGATTATTAATCTAGTGAGAAGCAGAGATATGGCCCATGGCCCATGGATTACACTTCTAGAGACAAGCAGAGATATGGCCCATGGATTATTAATCTAGAGAGAAGCAGAGATATGGCCCATAGATTATTAATCTAGTGAGAAGCAGAGATATGGCCCATGGATTACACTTCTAGAGACAAGCAGAGATATGGCCCATGGATTATTAATCTAGAGAGAAGCAGAGATATGGCCCATAGATTATTAATCTAGAGAGAAGCAGAGATATGGCCCATGGATTACACTTCTAGAGACAAGCAGAGATATGGCCCATAGATTATTAATCTAGAGAGAAGCAGAGATATGGCCCATGGATTACACTTCTAGAGAGAAGCAGAGATATGGCCCATAGATTATTAATCTAGAGAGAAGCAGAGATATGGCCCATGGATTACACTTCTAGAGACAAGCAGAGATATGGCCCATAGATTACACTTCTAGAGAGAAGCAGAGATATGGCCCATAGATTATTAATCTAGAGAGAAGCAGAGATATGGCCCATGGATTATTAATCTAGAGACAAGCAGAGATATGGCCCATAGATTATTAATCTAGAGACAAGCAGAGATATGGCCCATAGATTATTAATCTAGAGAGAAGCAGAGATATGGCCCATAGATTACACTTCTAGAGACAAGCAGAGATATGGCCCATAGATTACACTTCTAGAGAGAAGCAGAGATATGGCCCATAGATTATTAATCTAGAGACAAGCAGAGATATGGCCCATAGATTATTAATCTAGAGACAAGCAGAGATATGGCCCATGGATTATTAATCTAGAGACAAGCAGAGATATGGCCCATGGATTATTAATCTAGAGACAAGCAGAGATATGGCCCATAGATTATTAATCTAGAGACAAGCAGAGATATGGCCCATAGATTATTAATCTAGAGAGAAGCAGAGATCTGGCCCATAGATTATTAATATTCCACTCAACACCTGTCTCTCCTCTGTCCTCCAGGGGAATCATTCCACCCCAGCGACCACCACCAACACTCAGACCTGTCTGTCCCCCCCAACAGCCCCACTGGCCTCTCCTCCTCCTCTCAGCATTCCTCTCTCCTGCCCCTCAAGCAGAGCTCCGGAGGGCAGCAGCACGGCCATGTCACATCCTCCTCCTCTCCCGGTCTAGCTGCTCACGCCCCCTTCTCCCCGCTGGTACCAAACCTCCACGTCCCCGCGGCAGGGGCCAAGCTGGGGGCCCTGGGTGGCCCTGACTGCCCAACAGGGGCCAAGCTGGGGGCCCTGGGTGGCCCTGACTGCCCAACAGGGGCCAAGCTGGGGGCCCTGAGTGGCCCTGACTGCTCAGCAGCGGCCCTCCATAAGCCCTTGGCATGTAAGAACTCACACATTCCTCCTGTGAACGGCCAGCACAGCAAACTGGGCCCCTCCCAGATGGGCTGTAACCACCCCTGTAATGGCCACAGTGGGGGGGCGCTGCCCTCTTCCAACGTGGGACACCTGACCGCTGGGCAACACCTGACCGCTGGGCAACACCTGACGGCTGGTGCCTGCAGGTTGGTAGTTTTGTAGATAGTTTCATAGGAATTAGATGGGAGAACGATGTACAATGGCAAGAAACAGTATGTGAACCCTTTGGAATTACCTGGACTTCAGCATAAATTGGTCTTAAAATCTGATCTGATCTTCATCTAAGTCACAACACCAGACAAACCCAGTCTGCTTAAACTAATAAACACACAAATTATTGTATTTTTCTTGTCTATATTGAATGTGTCATTTAAACATTCACAGTGTAGGTTGTGAATGTATGTGAACCCCAAGGCTAATGACTTCTCCAAAAGCTAATTGGAGTCAGGAGTCAGCTAACCTGGAGTCCAATCAAAGACGAGATTGGAGATGTTGGTTAGAGATGCCTTGCCCCAGAAAAAACACTCACAAAATGTGTGTTTGCTATTCACAAGAAGCATTGGCTGATGTGAACCATGCCTCGAACTAAAGAGATCTCAGAAGACCTAAGATGAAGAATTGTTGACTTGCATAAAGCTGGAAAGGGTTACAACAGTATCTCTAAAAGCCTTGATGTTCATTGTCTATAAATGGAGAAAGTTCACTGTTGCTACTCTCCCTAGGAGTGGTCGTCCTGCAAAGATGACAGGAAGAGCAACGCGCAGAATGCTCAATGAGGTTAAGAAGAATCCTAGAGTGTCAGCTAAAGACTTACAGAAATCTCTGTAACATGCTAACATCTCTGTTGACGAGTCTACGATACGTAAAACACTAAACAAGAAGGGTGTTCATGGGGGAGGACACCACGGAAGAAGCCACTGCTGCCCCAAAAAAACCATTGCTGCACTTCTAAAATCTGTAAAAGTGCACCTGGATGTTCCACAGCGTTACTGGCAAAGATATTCTGTGGACAGGTGAAACTACAGTTGAGTTGTTTGGAAGGTACACACACAACATTATGTGTGGAGAAAAAAAGGCACAGCACAGAAGACCAACACCAAACCCAACTGTAAAGTATGGTGGTCGTGGTTCTACCTGTCATCACTGCTCTAGAATCTAGTGATGAGACATGGTCGTGGTTCTACCTGTCTGCTGCTCTAGAATCTAGTGATGACACATGGTCGTGGTTCTACCTGTCATCACTGCTCTAGAATCTAGTGATGAGACATGGTCGTGGTTCTACCTGTCTGCTGCTCTAGAATCTAGTGATGAGACATGGTCGTGGTTCTACCTGTCATCACTGTCTGCTGCTCTAGAATCTAGTGATGAGACATGGTCGTGGTTCTACCTGTCTGCTGCTCTAGAATCTAGTGATAAGACATGGTCGTGGTTCTACCTGTCATCACTGCTCTAGAATCTAGTGATGAGACATGGTCGTGGTTCTACCTGTCATCACTGCTCTAGAATCTAGTGATGAGACATGGTCGTGGTTCTACCTGTCATCACTGCTCTAGAATCTAGTGATGAGACATGGTCGTGGTTCTACCTGTCATCACTGCTCTAGAATCTAGTGATGAGACATGGTCGTTGTTCTACCTGTCATCACTGTCCGCTGCTCTAGAATCTAGTGATGAGACATGGTCGTGGTTCTACCTGTCATCACTGCTCTAGAATCTAGTGATGAGACATGGTCGTGGTTCTACCTGTCATCACTGTCCGCTGCTCTAGAATCTAGTGATGAGACATGGTCGTGGTTCTACCTGTCTTCACTGTCCGCTGCTCTAGAATCTAGTGATGAGACATGGTTGTTGTTCTACCTGTCATCACTGCTGAATTCTTCTAAAAGTCATGGTTTCTGTCTTTCTCTGTCTCTACATCTGACTATCTGTTCTCTGCAACCCGTGTCCATGCTCCAGGGACCAGGCGTGTAAAGGACATAAGCTGTCTAACGGGGCGGGGGGGTTGTGTCACCCCCCTTCGGAGCTGGAGGAGGGAGAGGACGAGGACTCTAGTTCTGAGAGGAGCTCCTGTGCTTCCTCCTCAAACAACCAGAAGGATGGGAAGTACTGTGACTGCTGCTACTGTGAGTTCTTCGGACACAACGCGGTATGTATAGTAGTGATGGGAAAAATGCATACAGCTACAAATCTGATTTGATGGTATACAGGGCATTAGGAAAGTATTCAGACCCCTTCCCTTTTTCCACACTTGGATACGTTACAGCCTTATTCTAAAAATGATTAAATACATGTTTTTCCTCATCAATCTACACGCAATACCCCCTAATGACATCACAATACCCCCCTAATGACATCACCATACCCCCTAATGACATCACAATACCCCCAATGACATCACAATACCCCCTAATGACATCACAATACCCCCAATGACATCACAATACCCCCCTAATGACATCACAATACCCCCTAATGACATCACAATACCCCCTAATGACATCACAATACCCCCTAATGACATCACAATACCCCCTAATGACATCACAATACCCCCTAATGACAAATTCGAAAACAGGCTTTTAGTAAGTTTAGCAAATGTATAAAATAAACTCTGCTAAAAAAGAAACATTCTCTCACTGTCAACTGCGTTTATTTTCAGCAAACTTAACATGTGTAAATATTTGTATGAACAAATGTGTCTCCTCAACTGAGACATAAACTGAACAAGTTCCACAGACTGTTCCATGTGACTGACAGAAATGGAATAATTTGTCCCTGAACAAAAGGTCAAAATCAAAAGTAACAGTCAGTATCTGATGTGGCCACCAGCTGCATTAAGTACTGCTTTGCATCTCCTCTTCATGGACTGCACCAGATTTGCCAGTTCTTGCTGTGAGATGTTACCCCACTCTTCCACCAAGGCACCTGCAAGTTCCCAGACATTTCTGGGGGGGAATGTCCCTAGCCCTCACCCTCCGATCCAACAGGTCCCAGACGTGCTCAATGGGATTGAGATCCGGACTCTTCGCTGGCCATGGCAGAACACTGACATTCCTGTCTTGCAGGAAATCATGCACAGAACAAGCAGTATGGCTGGTGGCATTGTCATGCTGGAGGGTCAAGTCAGGATGAGCCTGCAGGATACCACATGAGGGAAGAGGATGTCTTCCCTGTAACGCACAGCGTTGAGATTGCCTGCAATGACAACAAGCTCAGTCCGATGATGCTGTGACACACTGCCCCAGACCATGATGGACCCTCCACCTTCAAATCGATCCCGCTCCAGAGTACAGGCCACAGTATAACGCTCATTCCTTCGACGATAAACGCAAATCCGACCATCACCCCTGGTGAGATACAACCGCGACTCGTCAGTGAAGAGCACTTTTTGCCAGTCCTGTCTGGTCCAGCGACGGTGGGTTTGTGCCCATAGGTGACGTTATTGCCCTGGCCACATCTGCAGTCCTCATGCCTCCTTGCAGCATGCCTAAGGCACGTTCACACAGATGAGCAGGGACCCTGTGCATCTTTGTTTTGGTGTTTGTCAGAGTCAGTAGAAAGGCCTCTTTCGTGTCCTAAGTTTTCATAACTGTGACCTTAATTGCCTACCGTCTGTAAGCTGTTAGTGTCTTAACGACCGTTCCACAGGTGCATGTTCATTAATTGTTTATGGTTCATTGAACAAGCATGGGAAACAGTGTTTAAACCCTTTACAATGAAGATCTGTGAAGTTATTTGAATTTTTACGAATTATCTTTGAAAGACAGGGTCCTGAAAAAAGGAATGTTTATTTTTTTTGCAGAGTTTCTAAAACCAGAAACATGATTTACATGAATATTCAGACTCTTTTCTATGAGACTTGTAATTGAGTTCAGGTGCATCCTGTTTCCATTGATCATCCTTCAGATGTTTCTACAACTTGATTGGAGTCCACCTGTGGTAAATTCAATTGATTGGACATGATTTGGAAAGGAACACAACTGTCTATATAAGGTCCCACAGTTGACCGAGCAAAAACCAAGCCATGAGGTCAAAGGAATTGTTCGTAGAGCTCCGAGACAGGATTGTGTCGAGGCACAGATCTGGGGAAGCGTGCCAAAACATTTCTGCAGCATTGAAGGTCCCCAAGAACACAATAGCCTCTATCATTCTTAAATGGAAGAAGTTTGGAAACACCAAGACTCTTCCTAGAGCTGGTCGCCCGGCCAAACTGCGCAATCGGGGGAGAAGGGCCTTGGTCAGGAAGGTGACCAAGAACCCGATGGTCACTCTGACAGAGCTCCATAGTTCCTCTATGGAGATGGGAGAACCTTCCAGAAGGACAACCATCTCTGCAGCACTCCATCAATTAGGCCTTTATGGTAGAGTGGCCAGACGGAATCCACTCTTCAGTAAAAGGCACATGACAGCCCACTTGGAGTTTGCCAAAAGGCACCTAAAGGACTCTCTGACCATGAGAAACAAGATTCTCTGGTCTGATGAAACCAAGATTTAACTTTTTGGCCAGAATGCAAAGCCTCACAGCTAGAGGAAACCTGGCACCATCCCTACGGTGAAGCTTGTAGTGGGATGTTTTTCAGTGGCAGGGACTAGGAGACTAGTCAGGATCGAAGGAAAGATGAATGGAGCAAAGTACAGAGATCCTTGATGAAAACCTGCTCCAGAGCGCTCAGGACCTCACACTGGGGTGAAGGTTCACCTTCCAACAGGACAACGACACTAAGCACACAGACAAGTCTTGTGTAATAAAACATTTAACATTTCTTTGTCATTATGGGGTGTTGTGATGTCATTATGGGGTGTTGTGATGTCATTATGGGGTGTTGTGATGTCATGTTGGACTAGTAACCAGCAGGTAGCCTAGTGGTGAGAGCATTGGGCCAGTAACCAGCAGGTAGCCTAGTGGTGAGAGCATTGGGCCAGTAACCAGCAGGTAGCCTAGTGGTTAGAGTGTTGGACTAGTAACCAGCAGGTAGCCTAGTGGTGAGAGCATTGGGCCAGTAACCAGCAGGTAGCCTAGTGGTTAGAGTGTTGGACTAGTAACCAGCAGGTAGCCTAGTGGTGAGAGCATTGGGCCAGTAACCAGCAGGTAGCCTAGTGGTTAGAGTGTTGGACTAGTAACCAGCAGGTAACCTAGTGGTTAGAGCTTTGGGTCAGTAACCAGCAGGTAGCCTAGTGGTTAGAGTGTTGGACTAGTAACCAGCAGGTAGCCTAGTGGTTAGAGCATTGGACTAGTAACCAGCAGCTAGCCTAGTGGTTAGAGCGTTGGGCCAGTAACCAGCAGGTAGCCTACTGGTTAGAGCATTGGACCAGTAACCAGCAGGTAGCCTAGTGGTTAGAGTGTTGGACTAGTAACCAGCAGGTAGCCTAGTGGTTAGAGTGTTGGACTAGTAACCAGCAGGTAGCCTAGTGGTGAGAGCATTGGGCCAGTAACCAGCAGGTAGCCTAGTGGTTAGAGTGTTGGACTAGTAACCAGCAGGTAGCCTAGTGGTTAGAGCGTTGGACTAGTAACCAGCAGGTAGCCTAGTGGTTAGAGCGTTGGACCAGTAACCAGCAGGTAGCCTAGTGGTTAGAGCGTTGGACTAGTAACCAGCAGGGTAGCCTAGTGGATAGAGCGTTGGACTAGTTAACCGTAAGGTTGCAAGATCGAATCCCCGAGCTGACAAGGTACAAATCTGTCGTTCTGCCCCTGAACAGGCAGTTAACCCACTGTTCCTAGGCCGTCGTTGAAAATAAGAATTTGTTCTTAACTGACTTGCCTAGTTAAATAAAGGTTAACTCAAATAAAAAATGGACTAGAACTCATAGCTTCATTTTTTTCAAACTTTTAACAAAATATTTTCTCGAAATAAGCTTTGTACAATTAGCGGTCAAATACACTGCGTTTAAACTATTCAGCAATTATCTAATGAATTCAGGTCTTGGTAGATTTTACCTGAGGCTGAATATATGCCTTCCATAATCATAAGAACCTCTAATAATTTCATTATTTTATCAAAATAGTTGTACCTGCCTTTATTGTTTGCAATATTCCCTGATCTGGCTTTCAGGTCTTCTATAAAAAATGATCTTTTGGTTAGAAATTTAACCTGAACCATGCATAATACACATTAACTAATGTAGCAGCCATTATAGTAAATGAACACCGGTCTCATAAACAATCGCTCAGGAACAAGCCCACGTGTTAGTGAGTAGCCAGCTAATATTTAGACTTCAAGTTCAGCCAACTTGGATCAAGGTATAATTTGATAAGCTCTGGAATACAGCGAAAAAGGCAAAAGAGTTGAATTAGGAACACGACCTCCTGTCCGTCTCCAACTGTTGGAACAGCATGCTAGCCTGTCCACGTTGTTCACGTGTTGAAATCAAAGTATTGAATGAGAGAATGAATGAGAACGAGACGCCAATTCTTTATATAATAGTTTTATGCTTATTGAAAAAAATATGTTTTAAAACCGAATAAACAGCTAGTATAACCTTTTATTTGATTAAAATGCTGACAGCGGTACGTGGTCCCCGTAATGCGCGCGCGATAAACGGAGCATTTAATTTTCCAGAATGAAAGTTCATCCGTACATCCGTTTTAGTAGTCTGCTAATCTGAGGGGGTGAAACATAAACAGGGAAGTTAACCTTTCCATCAGTACTCTATTAGAGACAGGGTACCGTAATGCTCACTGGACAAACGGAGCATTTCATTTTCCTGAATGAAAGTTCAATCGTACATCCGTTTTAGTAGTCTGCTCTGCCCGAAATCTGAGGAGGTGAAAACAACAACCTTTCCAACCACCTTGTTTTAACTTCTCTATTACAGTGCGTCTCCATGTGTTAGTGTCCTTATGACCCTTAATGTTGGACCAAACCTCAAATAGAAATATCGAGTTGAACCCGTTTTGTCAGAGAGGAAAGAAGTGATCATCTTTGTTGTTGTTGTTGTTGTGAGGTGGGGCTTGGGAGAAAGAGAAGAAGTCAAGAGGTTTCACTCTCACCAAGGTCTGTCTGGCCCAGTGGCCCCATTATGACACAACAATGGAAGAGAAGAAGAACGGCAAATTCTAGCACACAACAATAATGCTAATAATAAGAGTGTCTTTGTTAATCAATAGGAGTTAGATAAAGGTAAAAAAATATATAAAAAAATTCAGACCCTTTGCTTTGAGACTTGAAATTGAGCTCAGGTGCATCCTGTTTCCATTGATCATCCTTGAGGTGTTTGTACAACTTGATTGGAGATGTTTCTACAACTTGGCCTGTCTATATAATGTCCCACAGTTGACAGTGTATGTCAGAGCAAAAACCAAGCCTTGGGGTCAAAGGAATTAGTTTACGTGCGATGTCCCCTCCTCTTGGTGAAACGTGTTCTATGGTTTACGAAGCGCAGGGAGGAAGGTGAGCCATGGTTGGCTTCGATGGTCTGTGTTTTGATTTCTAATAGCAGCCTTGTGTTCTGCGATGTGGAGTTTCGACCAATAGAAGCAGCCTTGTGTTCTGCGATGTGGAGTTTCGACCAATAGAAGCAGCCTTGTGTTCTGCGATGTGGAGTTTCGACCAATAGAAGCAGCCTTGTGTTCTGCGATGCGGAGTTTCGACCAATAGAAGCAGCCCTGCATATGCAGTTGAGCATGTACATGCCATTTGTGGTGTACTTAGCTAGCTAGCTAATTAGCTTAACATACCTTTCTGGCTCCTCATTGAAGACACTCTCATTTGAAATTTGATCTCTCCATCCGTGATGAGGTGACAAGACGATTGTAAAGTAGTGGTAATCCCAGAGAATACTGTCAGTTCAACGTAATGACAACTAGCTAGCTAAATCAGACAACAAGCAACATGGCTATTTATCTGAGAAGTCAGCTTCAACTAGAAAAAGACTGGGTGGGTTAAGATGACAGGAGCCCAATCCCCTGAGCACTCGGTCACACCCCCTCAAAGATGAAAAGCAGTGGATTGGTGTAACTGTGTTGGTAGGTAATTCATATACACCTATCCAATGCTTTTCCATCTGTGAGGGGAGTGGCCAGGGCTCAAAATGACATTATGAGCAAGTTTTTAGAATAGGATATCAGTTGCGTTGCTACCTAAAATCTAGATCATTCTGAACTGCTGAAATTACTGCAATACTGTTCATATGTTGTGTTCACTTTTCATGTCATTATGACCAGCTGATAGGCCTACCTACTGATCAATAGGCCTACCAACTGATCAATAGGCCTACCAACTGATCAATAGGCCTACCTACTGATCAATAGGCCTACCCACTGATCAATAGGCCTACCCACTGATCAATAGGCCTACCCACGGATCAATAGGCCTACCCACGGATCAATAGGCCTACACACCGATCAATGGGCCTGCACACCGATCAATGGGCCTGCACACCGATCAATGGGCCTGCACACCGATCAATGGGCCTACACACCGATCAATGGGCCTACACACCGATCAATGGGCCTACACACTGATCAATGGGAGGAAGGTGAGCCATGATCAATGGGCCTACACACCGATCAATGGGCCTACACACCGATCAATAGGCCTACCTGTAGACAAAATAAAAATAGTTGATTGTGAATGACAACTTTATCTTACTACATTACTAGCTAGCTAATTATTCTGTGTCTAAACCAGCCAAACGTCATTGATTTATAGCATGTTATCTTGAGTGTCGGCTGCGACACTCTCTCAGGGAAGTTTGAGCTTGCGTTTTCACATTGAGCATGCTAAATAATTACTATAATGAAAATGGTTTTAAAGTATCCAAAACAACCAAAATCACAATTTCCACAAAAATATTATTGCTTTTACCTCAAACAATGAGTCAGTCATCTGACAGGCTCTCGTAGACAGCCTCACGGCCAATATGTTTGGGACATCGAGTCGCAATAAAATCAGGGTCTCGAATCACAATAAAACCACAGTCTCGAATCGCAATAAAATCACAGTCTCGAATCACAATAAAATCACAGTCTCGAATCGCAATAAAATCACAGTCTCTAATCGCAATAAAATCACAGTCTCTAATCGCAATAAAATCACAGTCTCGAATCACAATAAAATCAGTCTTGAATCGCAATAAAATCACAGTCTCGAATCACAATAAAATCAGGGTCTCGAATCGCAATAAAATCACAGTCTCGAATCACAATAAAATCAGTCTCGAATCACAATAAAATCAGGGTTCTCGAATCGCAATAAAATCAGGGTCTCGAATCGCAATAAAATCAGGGTCTCGAATCGCAATAAAATCACAGTCTCGAATCACAATAAAATCACAGTCTCAAATCGCAATACATATAGAATTGTGAGGTCCCTGGCAATTCTCATTCCTAATTTATAGTATGGCACACTTAGTCATTTATTGAAATAGCATTAAAAGCATGAACAGTATAAACAGTGAGTGACAAAAGTAAGTTCTTTGGACACAGAGCGGTCCGTCTCTTTAGTAATGGATTGTGATTGAATGTATGGAGCACTTGGCTTTTCACTTGGCAAACATTGTGTTCACGTTGGGGCCAAATGTAAACCCATTTGGTTGTTAAATGTGCCATCCGGTGACCTTCGGGCGGTCCAACAGTCTTAACCCGCTGCCTGTGTTGCACGTGTACGATGTACCACTGCCAGCATGGGTCGGAATCCAACCCTCTGCTCTTTCAACACTCTCTCTCTCCTACCTTTTCATCTTGGTCTCTCTCTCTAGCCAATAAACATACAACAACAAAAAGATTATGGCTCGGGTTTCAATCCACAAAGATGCTCTCCTCCCTTCTGCCATCCTTCCTCTACATCTGAGATGGCTGGATAGGTGTACTCTCCAACTAGTTTCTGCCATGTTACTGTCACCTATCCAACCTTTACAGATGTCTAAAGGGGAGTGACCAAAGGGCAAAGGAAGACAGAAAGATATTGAAATGAAACGCATCCTATTAAATAAGGGTTATCTCTCCTCTGATCATATCCTGTCCATCCCTCTAGCCCCCGGCGGCTCCGACCAGCCGTAACTACACAGAGATCCGAGAGAAGCTCCGGTCCCGGCTGACGCGTCGTAAGGAGGAGTGTCTTCCCCAGAGACGGGACTCTGACCCGGCCGTGTCCACCTCCATCGACCACCGAGACGTGGACGAGCTGCTGGACTTCATCAACTCCTCAGAGCACAAACCAGCCAACAGCGCTAAGGCTGCCAAGCGGGCACGCCATAAACAGAAGAAGAAGGTGATGTCACATGACGTGGTGGGAATAGTCACCAATACAGATCAGTTAATACATCTTAAAGTATTGGTGTTTGTTTGGGACGTCTACATGTGGATGTACTTCATATTTGTAGTAGTCGCCTGTTTCTGTTTCGTGAGGCAGCTTGGTCTCCCGAGTGGTTCAGAGGTCTAAGGCATCTCAGTGCTAGAGGTGTCACTACAGACCCTGGTTCAGAGGTCTAAGGCATCTCAGTGCTAGAGGCGTCACTACAGACCCTGGTTCAGAGGTCTAAGGCATCTCAGTGCTAGAGGCGTCACTACTGACCCTGGTTCAGAGGTCTAAGGCATCTCTGTGCTAGAGGTGTCACTACAGACCCTGGTTCAGAGGTCTAAGGCATCTCAGTGCTAGAGGCGTCACTACTGACCCTGGTTCAGAGTTCTAAGGCACTGCATCTCAGTGCTAGAGGCGTCACTACAGACCCTGGTTCACAGGTCTAAGGCATCTCAGCAGTGCTAGAGGCGTCACTACAGACCCTGGTTCAGAGGTCTAAGGCATCTCGGTGCTAGAGGCGTCACTACAGACCCTGGTTCAGAGGTCTAAGGCATCTCAGTGCTAGAGGCGTCACTACAGACCCTGGTTCAGAGGTCTAAGGCATCAGTGCTAGATGAGTCACTACAGACTCTGGTTCAGAGGTCTAAGGCATCTCAGCAGTGCTAGAGGCGTCATTACAGACCCTGGTTCAGAGGTCTAAGGCACTGCATCTCAGTGCTAGAGGCGTCACTACAGACCCTGGTTCAGCGGTCTACGGCACTGCATCTCAGTGTTAGAGGCGTCACTACAGACCCTGGTTCAGAGGTCGAAGGCACTGCATCTCAGTGCTAGAGGCGTCACTACAGACCCTGGTTCAGAGGTCTAAGGCATCTCTGTGCTAGAGGCGTCACTACAGACCCTGGTTCAGCGGTCTAAGGCATCTCTGTGCTAGAGGCGTCACTACAGACCCTGGTTCAGCGGTCTAAGGCATCTCTGTGCTAGAGGCGTCACTACAGACCCTGGTTCGTATCCAGGCTCTATCACAACCGGCCGTGATTGGGGTTCCGATAGGGTTTATGTAAATAAGAACGGACTTGCTGACTAGTTAAATGAAGGTTACATTTAAAAATGTAAATTGATGTACAGGACACCCCCTGGACAGGACACTAGTCTGTCTCCTGTTTCTGATGTACAGGACACCCAATGGACAGGACACTAGTCTGTCTCCTGTTTCTGATGTACAGGACACCCTCTGGACAGGACACTAGTCTGTCTCCTGTTTCTGTAGTGAGACAGCTTGATGTACAGGACACCCCCTGGACAGGACACTAGTCTATCTCCTGTTTCTGATGTACAGGACACCCCCTGGACAGGACACTAGTCTGTCTCCTGTTTCTGATGTACAGGACACCCCCTGGACAGGACACTAGTCTCTCTCCTGTTTCTGTAGTGAGACAGCTTGATGTACCAGGACACCCCCTGAACAGGACACTAGTCTATCTCCTGTTTCTGTAGTGAGACAGCTTGATGTACCAGGACACCCCCTGGACAGGACACTAGTCTGTCTCCTGTTTCTGTAGTGAGACAGCTTGATGTACAGGACACCCCCTGGACAGGACACTAGTCTATCTCCTGTTTCTGATGTACAGGACACCCCCCTGGACAGGACACTAGTCTGTCTCCTGTTTCTGATGTACAGGACACCCCCCTGGACAGGACACTAGTCTCTCTCCTGTTTCTGTAGTGAGACAGCTTGATGTACAGGACACCCCCTGGACAGGACACTAGTCTATCTCCTGTTTCTGATGTACAGGACACCCCCTGGACAGGACACTAGTCTATCTCCTGTTTCTGATGTACAGGACACCCCCTGGACAGGACGCTCCGTGTTTATTTGCCAATAATTAATTTATAATGGGAAGTAACCACATTTTCATAGTTGTAATTAGATGTTTTCTGTCTGTCTCAGTACTCATCTGTCTGACGGTCTAACCATCTGTCTGTCTGACCGTCTGTCTGACCGTTTAACCATCTGTCTGTCTGTCTGACTGTCTAACCGTCTGTCTGACTGTCTAACCGTCTGTCTGACTGTCTAACCGTCTGTCTGACTGTCTAACCGTCTGTCTGACTGTCTAACCGTCTGTCTGACTGTCTAACCGTCTGTCTGACTGTCTGACCGTCTGTCTGACCGTCTGTCTGACCGTCTGTCTGACCGTCTGTCTGACCGTCTGTCTGACCGTCTGACCGTCTGTCTGACCGTCACACCGTCTGTTAGACCGTCTAACCGTCTGTCTGACCGTCTAACCGTCTGTCTGACCGTCTAACCGTCTGTCTGACCGTCTAACCGTCTGTCTGACTGTCTAACCGTCTGTCTGACTGTCTAACCGTCTGTCTGACTGTCTAACCGTCTGTCTGACTGTCTAACCGTCTGTCTGACTGTCTAACCGTCTGTCTGACTGTCTAACCGTCTGTCTATCTCTGTATGTCTGTCTGATTGTCTTAACCGTCTGTCTGTCTCTGTATTTCTGTCTGACTGTCTAACCGACTGTCTGTCTCTGTCTGATTGTCTAACCGTCTGTCTGACTGTCTGTCTGACCGTCTATCTGACTGTCGAACTCTCTGTCTGACCGTCTAACCGCCTGTCTAACCGTCTGTCTGACTGTCTAACCGTCTGTCTGACTGTCTAACCGTCTGTCTGACTGTCTAACCGTCTGTCTGACTGTCTAACCGTCTGTCTGACTGTCTAACTGTATGTCTGACTGTCTGACCGTGTCCGTCTGACCGTCTGCCTCACCCCACCTCAGGAGAAGCAGACCCAGGCGGGTAGTGGTGATGGTGAGGGAGCTGGTAGCGACCCCCCCTCCACCCCTCCAGAGCCCAGTGAGGACCCAGACCACCTCAGCCTGGAGGAGGAGGAGGAGGATGTGGAGTACGGTGAGGGCCCGGAGGCTAGTCGGCTGCTGGAGTGGCCCCAGCTGGAACTAGAGAGGGTCAACTCCTTCCTGACTTCTCGGCTAGAGGAGATCAAGAACACCATCAAGGTAAGGATATCTGAGTCCCTAAGGGTAGGCACCCTATTCCCTAAATTATGCACTGTTGACTGTTGACCAGGGCCCATGGTAGTGCACTATATAGGAAACAGGGTGCCATTTGGGAGTCGCATGATCACTGTCCATATGTAGGGCACTGTGAAATAGGGAACTGTGAAATAGGGCGCTGTGAAATAGGCGTAGGGCACTGTGAAATAGGGCGCTGTGAAATAGGGCGCTGTGAAATAGGGCGCTGTGAAATAGGCGTAGGGCACTGTGAAATAGGCGTAGGGCACTGTGAAATAGGCGTAGGGCGCTGTGAAATAGGGCACTGTGAAATAGGGCACTGTGAAATAGGCGTAGGGCACTGTGAAATAGGCGTAGGGCACTGTGAAATAGGGCACTGTGAAATAGGCGTAGGGCACTGTGAAATAGGTGTAGGGCACTGTGAAATAGGGCACTGTGAAATAGGCATAGGGCGCTGTGAAATAGGCGCAGGGCACTGTGAAATAGGGCACTGTGAAATAGGCGTAGGGCGCTGTGAAATAGGGCGCTGTGAAATAGGCGTAGGGCACTGTGAAATAGGCGTAAGGCACTGTGAAATAGGGCACTGTGAAATAGGGCACTGTGAAATAGGCGTAGGGCGCTGTGAAATAGGGCACTGTGAAATAGGCGTAGGGCACTGTGAAATAGGCGTAGGGCACTGTGAAATAGGGCACTGTGAAATAGGTGTAGGGCACTGTGAAATAGGCGTAGGGCACTGTGAAATAGGGCACTGTGAAATAGGCGTAGGGGGTTGTGAAGTACTGTTATAGCCTCTCTATTGTATATAAACTCACTACTGTATATAGCCTCTACTGTATATAGCCTCTCTACTGTATATAGCCTCTCTACTCTATATAGCCTCTCTACTGTATATAGCCTCTCTACTGTATATAGCCTCTCTACTGTATATAGTCACTTTAACCATATCTACATGTACATACTACCTCAATCAGCCTGACTAACAGGTGTCTGTATATAGTCTCTATACTCTATAGCCTCTCTACTGTATATAGTCTCTATACTGTATATGGCCTCTCTACTGTATATAGTCTCTATACTGTATATGGCCTCTACTGTATATAGTCTCTATACTCTATATAGCCTCTCTACTCTATATAGCCTCTCTACTCTATATAGCCTCTCTACTCTATATAGCCTCTCTACTGTATATAGCCTCTCTACCGTATATAGCCTCTCTACTGTATATAGCCTCTCTACTGTATATAGTCACTTTAACCATATCTACATGTACATACTACCTCAATCAGCCTGACTAACAGGTGTCTGTATATAGTCTCTATACTCTATAGCCTCTCTACTGTATATAGTCTCTATACTGTATATGGCCTCTACTGTATATAGTCTCTATACTCTATATAGCCTCTCTACTGTATATAGCCTCTCTACTCTATATAGCCTCTCTACTCTATATAGCCTCTCTACTGTATATAGTCACTTTAACCATATCTACATGTACATACTACCTCAATCAGCCGGACTAACAGGTGTCTGTCTGTATGTAGCCTCTCATACTACCTAGATCTACTGTTTTTTAAATCAACGTAAACCTATGCAACATTAACCTATTTAAAAACAGTTCTGTAGTGAGTTTTGTGCAGTAGGGTCAGTACATTATCCCTGCATATTGGCTATGCTCAGTACATTATTCCTGCATATTGGCTATGCTCAGTACATTATCCCTGCATATTGGCTATGCTCAGTACATTATCCCTGCATATTGGCTATGCTCAGTACATTATCCCTGCATATTGGCTATGCTCAGTATATTATCCCTGCATATTGGCTATGCTCAGTATATTATCCCTGCATATTGGCTATGCTCGGTACATTATCCCTGCATATTGGCTATGCTCGGTACATTATCCCGGCATATTGGCTATGCTCGGTACATTATCCCTGCATATTGGCTATGCTCGGTACATTATCCCTGCATATTGGCTATGCTCAGTACATTATCCCTGCATATTGGCTATGCTCAGTACATTATCCCTGCATATTGGCTATGCTCAGTACATTATCCCTGCATATTGGCTATGCTCAGTACATTATCCCTGCATATTGGCTAGGCTCAGTACATTATCCCTGCATATTGGCTATGCTCAGTACATTATCCCTGCATATTGGCTATGCTCAGTAGGCTATAGGCTCAGTACATTATCCCTGCATATTGGCTATGCTCAGTAGGCTATAGGCTCAGTACATTATCCCTGCATATTGGATATGCTCAGTAGGCTATAGGCTCAGTACATTATCCCTGCATATTGGCTATGCTCAGTAGGCTATAGGCTCTGTACATTATCCCTGCATATTGGCTATGCTCAGTAGGCTATAGGCCCAGTACATTATCACTGCATATTGGCTATGCTCAGTAGGCTATAGGCTCAGTACATTATCACTGCATATTGGCTATGCTCAGTAGGCTATAGGCTCAGTACATTATCACTGCATATTGGCTATGCTCAGTAGGCTATAGGCTCAGTACATTATCCCTGCATATTGGCTATGCTCAGTAGGCTATAGGCTCTGTACATTATCCCTGCATATTGGCTATGCTCAGTAGGCTATAGGCTCTGTACATTATCCCTGCATATTGGCTATGCTCAGTAGGCTATAGGCCCAGTACATTATCACTGCATATTGGCTATGCTCAGTAGGCTATAGGCTCAGTACATTATCCCTGCATATTGGCTATGCTCAGTAGGCTATAGGCTCAGTACATTATCCCTGCATATTGGCTATGCTCAGTAGGCTATAGGCTCAGTACATTATCCCTGCATATTGGCTATGCTCAGTAGGCTTTAGGCTCAGTACATTATCCCTGCATATTGGCTATGCTCAGTAGGCTATAGGCTTAGTACATTATCCCTGCATATTGGCTATGCTCAGCAGGCTTTAGGCTCAGTACATTATCACTGCATATTGGCTATGCTCAGTAGGCTATAGGCTCTGTACATTATCCCTGCATATTGGCTATGCTCAGTAGGCTATAGGCCCAGTACATTATCACTGCATATTGGCTATGCTCAGTAGGCCATAGGCTCAGTACATTATCCCTGCATATTGGCTATGCTCAGTAGGCTATAGGCCCAATACATTATCCCTGCATATTGGCTATGCTCAGTAGGCTATAGACCCAATACATTATCACTGTATATTGGCTATGCTCAGTAGGCTATAGGCCCAGTACATTATCACTGCATATTGGCTATGCTCAGTAGGCCATAGACCCAGTACATTACATTATCACTGCATATAGGCTATGCTCAGTAGGCTATAGGCCCAGTACATTATCCCTGCATATTGACTATGCTCAGTAGGCTATAGGCCCAGTACATTATCCCTGCATATTGGCTATGCTCAGTAGGCCATAGGCCCAGTACATTATCACTGCATATTGGCTATGCTCAGTAGGCTATAGGCCCAGTACATTATCCCTGCATATTGGCTATGCTCAGTAGGCCATAGACCCAGTACATTACATTATCCCTGTCCCTCCGCTGAGGAAAGGGGACACCGTCCCTCCGCTGGGGAAAGGGGACACTGTCCCTCCACTGAGGAAAGGGGACACCGTCCCTCTGCTGAGGAAAGGGGACACCGTCCCTCTGCTAAGGAAAGGGGACACCGTCCCTCTGCTGAGGAAAGGGGACACCATCCCTCTGCTAAGGAAAGGGGACACCGTCCCTCTGCTGAGGAAAGGGGACACCGTCCCTCTGCTAAGGAAAGGGGACACCGTCCCTCTGCTGAGGAAAGGGGACACCATCCCTCCGCTGAGGATAGGGGACACCATCCCTCCGCTGAGGAAAGGGTTACACCGTTCCAGCTGATGGTGTAACCTCAAGTCCCACTGCATTATTTCTGCCTGTTGGTTTATTAAACTGGCAGTTTAGCTGTTTAAATGTTGGTTTATTAAACTGGCAGTTTAGCTGTTTAAATGTTGGTTTATTAAACTGGCAGTTTAGCTGTTTAAATGTTGGTTTATTAAACTGGCAGTTTAGCTGTTTAATCGTTGGTTTATTAAACTGGCAGTTTAGCTGTTTAAATGTTGGTTTATTAAACTGGCAGTTTAAATGTTGGTTTATTAAACTAGCAGTTTAGCTGTTTAATCGTTGGTTTATTAAACTAGCAGTTTAGCAGTTTTAATCGTTGGTTTATTAAACTAGCAGTTTAGCAGTTTTAATCGTTGGTTTATTAAACTGGCAGTTTAGCTGTTTAATCGTTGGTTTATTAAACTGGCAGTTTAGCAGTTTTAATCGTTGGTTTATTAAACTGGCAGTTTAGCTGTTTAATCGTTGGTTTATTAAACTGGCAGTTTAGCTGTTTAATCGTTGGTTTATTAAACTGGCAGTTTAGCTGTTTAAATGTTGGTTTATTAAACTGGCAGTTTAGCTGTTTAAATGTTGGTTTATTAAACTGGCAGTTTAAATGTTGGTTTATTAAACTGGCAGTTTAAATGTTGGTTTATTAAACTGGCAGTTTAGCTGTTTAAATGTTGGTTTATTAAACTGGCAGTTTAGCTGTTTAAATGTTGGTTTATTAAACTGGCAGTTTAGCTGTTTAAATGTTGGTTTATTAAACTGGCAGTTTAAATGTTGGTTTATTAAACTGGCAGTTTAAATGTTGGTTTATTAAACTGGCAGTTTAAATGTTGGTTTATTAAACTGGCAGTTTAGCTGTTTAAATGTTGGTTTATTAAACTGGCAGTTTAGCTGTTTAAATGTTGGTTTATTAAACTGGCAGTTTAGCTGTTTAAATGTTGGTTTATTAAACTGGCAGTTTAAATGTTGGTTTATTAAACTAGCAGTTTAGCTGTTTAATCGTTGGTTTATTAAACTAGCAGTTTAGCAGTTTTAATCGTTGGTTTATTAAACTAGCAGTTTAGCAGTTTTAATCGTTGGTTTATTAAACTGGCAGTTTAGCTGTTTAATCGTTGGTTTATTAAACTGGCAGTTTAGCAGTTTTAATCGTTGGTTTATTAAACTGGCAGTTTAGCTGTTTAATCGTTGGTTTATTAAACTGGCAGTTTAGCTGTTTAATCGTTGGTTTATTAAACTGGCAGTTTAGCAGTTTTAAATGTTGGTTTATTAAACTGGCAGTTTAGCTGTTTAAATGTTGGTTTATTAAACTGGCAGTTTAGCTGTTTAATCGTTGGTTTATTAAACTGGCAGTTTAGCTGTTTAAATGTTGGTTTATTAAACTGGCAGTTTAGCAGTTTTAAATGTTGGTTTATTAAACTGGCAGTTTAGCTGTTTAAATGTTGGTTTATTAAACTGGCAGTTTAGCAGTTTTAAATGTTGGTTTATTAAACTGGCAGTTTAGCTGTTTAATCGTTGGTTTATTAAACTGGCAGTTTAGCAGTTTTAAATGTTGGTTTATTAAACTGGCAGTTTAAATGTTGGTTTATTAAACCGGCAGTTTAAATGTTGGTTTATTAAACTGGCAGTTTAGCAGTTTAAATGTTGGTTTATTAAACTGGCAGTTTAGCTGTTTAAATGTTGGTTTATTAAACCGGCAGTTTAAATGTTGGTTTATTAAACCGGCAGTTTTAAATGTTGGTTCATTAAACTGGCAGTTTAGCTGTTTAAATGTTGGTTTATTAAACTGGCAGTTTAAATGTTGGTTTATTAAACTGGCAGTTTAAATGTTGGTTTATTAAACTGGCAGTTTAATCGTTGGTTTATTAAACTGGCAGTTTAGCTGTTTAAATGTTGGTTTATTAAACTGGCAGTTTAGCTGTTTAAATGTTGGTTTATTAAACTGGCAGTTTAGCAGTTTTAAATGTTGGTTTATTAAACTGGCAGTTTAGCTGTTTAAATGTTGGTTTATTAAACTGGCAGTTTAGCAGTTTTAAATGTTGGTTTATTAAACTGGCAGTTTAGCTGTTTAATCGTTGGTTTATTAAACTGGCAGTTTAGCAGTTTTAAATGTTGGTTTATTAAACTGGCAGTTTAAATGTTGGTTTATTAAACTGGCAGTTTAAATGTTGGTTTATTAAACTGGCAGTTTAAATGTTGGTTTATTAAACTGGCAGTTTAAATGTTGGTTTATTAAACTGGCAGTTTAAATGTTGGTTTATTAAACTGGCAGTTTAAATGTTGGTTTATTAAACTGGCAGTTTAAATGTTGGTTTATTAAACTGGCAGTTTAGCAGTTTAAATGTTGGTTTATTAAACTGGCAGTTTAAATGTTGGTTTATTAAACTGGCAGTTTAAATGTTGGTTTATTAAACTGGCAGTTTAAATGTTGGTTTATTAAACTGGCAGTTTAGCAGTTTAAATGTTGGTTTATTAAACTGGCAGTTTAAATGTTGGTTTATTAAACTGGCAGTTTAGCTGTTTAAATGTTGGTTTATTAAACTGGCAGTTTAAATGTTGGTTTATTAAACTGGCAGTTTAAATGTTGGTTTATTAAACTTATTGCTGCTTTTCTTCTCTTTTCTAAAATAACAACGTTGACCTTCGACCTTGCAGGACTCTATCCGTGCGTCGTTCTCCATGTACGACCTCAACCTGGATGTGAATGACTTCCCGAAGAAGGCTGCTACTCTGGAGGGCAACCATCTTCTCTCCCACCTCAACGGCTCCTCCTGCTCTGACCTGCAGCAGATAGACCTTGACCTGGCCCCTCTCTCCCTGGGTACCTTCAAGAGCCACCTGGACCTGGTCAGCGGCTGGGAGGAGGCCCATCCCCGGGACAACTCCCCCATTGGCCCCATCTCAACCCCTGCTAGTACTACTGTACCTGGGGTAGGGGGACCAGGGGTTGGTACTGGGGGGAAGGATGTTCACAGGCTCCACACCACCCCCAGCCTCTCCAAGCTGATCCGGGTGCGCTCCCCAGAGAGGTGCCTCTCTGCTAGGCCTGAGAATAAACACCAGGCCCCTGCGTCGATCCAGACCCAGGCCTCTATTAAGGTAGCTAAGCCTAAAGAGGAGACCCCAGCGGAGCCCAAGAACATTACTACTCCTACGCCTGGGGTTAATGCTGGGGCTGGCAAGCTGAAGAAGGGCAAGAAGCAGCAACGTCAGGACCAGCTGCCTCCAGAACAGAACCAGACCAGACCCGGATCCAAAGCAGCTGCGGAGTTGCAGAAAACTGTTTCCAACAGTTCTGATGCTGTGGGTTCTAAGGCTGGTTCTGGTTCCAAACCACCACCTCACTCGGCTGAGAGCCAGAGAACCGGGGCAAGGAGGGCGGAGGAGACCAGACCCACCCGGCAGCAGGCCACCAACGGGACAGTGAGTAGCACCGGTGCTCCCAGCACCCAAAGAGGGAAGGGGGAGGAGCAAGAGGCCAAAGGTCACTCTGTCACCTCAGCCAATCACAACCAAGCCCAGCAGCAGCAGCAACCCAAGGGGAAGAATAAGAAGAACAAGAACAAGGGAGAGAAAACCAGCCGCAACATCGGTACGTTAGTTTAGACAACCCTCTAGTTGACTGTCTCTTGTGTAATACATGTTGTAGGAGAGGAGACATGTCAGGTACGTTAGTTTAGACAACCCTCTAGTTGACTGTCTCTTGTGTAATACATGTTGTAGGAGAGGAGACATGTCAGGTACGTTAGTTTAGACAACCCTCTAGTTGACTGTCTCTTGTGTAATACATGTTGTAGGAGAGGAGACATGTCAGGTACGTTAGTTTAGACACCCCTCTAGTTGACTGTCTCTTGTGTAATACATGTTGTAGGAGAGGAGACATGTCAGGTACGTTAGTTTAGACAACCCTCTAGTTGACTGTCGCTTGTGTTATACATGTTGTAGGAGAGGAGACATGTCAGGTACGTTAGTTTAGACAACCCTCTAGTTGACTGTCTCTTGTGTTATACATGTAGTAGGAGAGGAGACATGTCAGGTACGTTAGTTTAGACACCCCTCTAGTTGACTGTCTCTTGTGTTATACATGTAGTAGGAGAGGAGACATGTCAGGTACGTTAGTTTAGACACCCCTCTAGTTGACTGTCTCTTGTGTAATACATGTTGTAGGAGAGGAGACATGTCAGGTACGTTAGTTTAGACAACCCTCTCGTTGACTGTCTCTTGTGTAATACATGTTGTAGGAGAGGAGACATGTCAGGTACGTTAGTTTAGACAACCCTCTAGTTGACTGTCTCTTGTGTTATACATGTTGTAGGAGAGGAGACATGTCAGGTACGTTAGTTTAGACAACCCTCTAGTTGACTGTCTCTTGTGTAATACATGTAGGAAGGGAGACGTCAGTGTGAATGATAAAGCGATCAGACAGCGTGACCGTTCGTTGGTTGTGATGTTTCTGTCCTGTTTCCTTCTCCCCCAGACGATGTGTTTCTCCCTAAAGACGTGGACCCAAAAGAAATGGATGAGATTGATCGTGAGGTGGAATACTTCAAAAGGTAACGCTCGGCCTCGGTGACGATCCGAAACATTTAGGGGGCGCTTTACCAAACAGACATTCTCCATTAAAAGTGATTCTAGACTTAGTCTTTGTCTGGGGAAACTGGACTTTTTGGGGGAGGGAGGGGGGGGGGGCGCCACCAGCCTCCTGGTAATAGAACCATGTTGTGATATTTCTCTCGTCTCTCTGTAGGTTTTGCCTTGACTCTGCTAAACAGACCCGCCAGAAGGTTGCAGTAAACTGGTCCAACTTTACCCTCAAATAGGTTCCTTCCAACGCAGCCCAGTAACTGACGGGTTCTAGAATGCAGAACCCCCCCCCCCCCAACGTGACTATGTCCATACAACCCCGACGGCCTGAGGCCTTCTCTCATTCCCACTCTTCCTCTTCTTCCTCACCAAGCCAAGGAACCCTGGTGCAACACCATTTTCCATTGGTCAGGACTGCGATGCTATTGGCTGACAGCCAGGGATCATTCACACACACGGGCCCGACTGAGGACCCGCCTCTTTGCTGTTTCACAACGAGGGAGATGAGAGATCCAGGTTGAGACACAAGACGGGTGTTGGTTCTGATCTACTGTGTACTTCACTATGTAGTATGGAAAACAGTTACCGTTTTACAATAAAAATGTGTTTTTATTGTAATTGTGGGACATTTTAACATTGTAGAAACCTTCTTGGATTGTTATTGGTTGGTTCTATTTGGTGCTTCTGTTCTCTAAAGGTACTGACCCACGATGAACTTTTACTGTCTTTAGTTTAGGGTAATCTCCCCCATCTCTCCCTCAACACACAGCGCTCTGTTTATGGGCACTCTTTTAGATAATCAATTGTCTCTAAAGGATTTTACGTTGATTTTAAGTTCACTGTTGATCTTACGTTGATTTTAAGATCAGAATAGGTCTTATGGTTTGGAGGATGTCATGTTAGCGCACATTATATTGTCATGGACACCCCCCACCATGTGTGGGTTGGTTATCTATACTGTCATGGACACCATGTGTGGGTTGGTTATCTATACTGTCATGGACACCCCCCACCATGTGTGGGTTGGTTATCTATACTGTCATGGACACCCCTCCACCATGTGTGGGTTGGTTATCTATACTGTCATGGACACCATGTGTGGGTTGGTTATCTATACTGTCATGGACACCCCCCACCATGTGTGGGTTGGTTATCTATACTGTCATGGACACCCCTCCACCATGTGTGGGTTGGTTATCTATACTGTCATGGACACCATGTGTGGGTTGGTTATCTATACTGTCATGGACACCATGTGTGGGTTGGTTATCTATACTGTCATGGACACCCCCCACCATGTGTGGGTTGGTTATCTATACTGTCATGGACACCATGTGTGGGTTGGTTATCTATACTGTCATGGACACCCCCCCCCCACCATGTGTGGGTTGGTTATCTATACTGTCATGGACACCATGTGTGGGTTGGTTATCTATACTGTCATGGACACCATGTGTGGGTTGGTTATCTATACTGTCATGGACACCCCCCTCCACCATGTGTGGGTTGGTTATCTATACTGTCATGGACACCATGTGTGGGTTGGTTATCTATACTGTCATGGACACCCCTCCACCATGTGTGGGTTGGTTATCTATACTGTCATGGACACCATGTGTGGGTTGGTTATCTATACTGTCATGGACACCATGTGTGGGTTGGTTATCTATACTGTCATGGACACCCCCTCCACCATGTGTGGGTTGGTTATCTATACTGTCATGGACCCCCCCCCCACCATGTGTGGGTTGGTTATCTATACTGTCATGGACACCCCCTCCACCATGTGTGGGTTGGTTATCTATACTGTCATGGACACCATGTGTGGGTTGGTTATCTATACTGTCATGGACACCCCCCCCCCCACCATGTGTGGGTTGGTTATCTATACTGTCATGGACACCCCTCCACCATGTGTGGGTTGGTTATCTATACTGTCATGGACACCATGTGTGGGTTGGTTATCTATACTGTCATGGACACCCCCCTCCACCATGTGTGGGTTGGTTATCTATACTGTCATGGACACCCCCCCCCCACCATGTGTGGGTTGGTTATCTATACTGTCATGGACACCATGTGTGGGTTGGTTATCTATACTGTCATGGACACCCCCCCCCACCATGTGTGGGTTGGTTATCTATACTGTCATGGACACCATGTGTGGGTTGGTTATCTATCCTGGTAATGTGCTCTCATGACCCCAAATCGTACTGCTCTGATTGTGCCAACGTGTGACCCCTCATTATGACATCACAGGCTGAACCAACGCTGTTCATTAATTTAATGGTTTGTAGCTTCAACATCAAGTCTGAGTTCAAGATTGTGCCCTATTCGCTATGTAGTGCACTCCTTTAGACCAGGACCCCGTAGGGCTATAGTGAAAAGTAGTGCACTATATAGGGAATAGGGTGCAACCATAGAGTCCTCATTGAGTAAGTCATTATGGTGTAGTTTATCAATGTTCCTCAAACTGTAGGAGTCAACGACAGTGGATGACACAGAACGATAGATTCATTACCCCCTTGTACAATGCTATTATTTTGTATGAAATTGTGACAAATGGTTGTGTTTTAAACAAAAATGAACGTTTGGAAAGTAATCAACGACACTAATATAAACTCAATCTTTTTTTAAAATAAATAAATAAACAAAAGATTTATCTGGTTACTGTGTTTAACACTTGGAATCACATCTTCACAAGATGTGGTTAAATGAAACCAGATTGATTTCTCCCCTGTATATTCTATATAAGTCATGGTTATCTTCAGTGGTCAACCTCCCCATGTTCTGATATCGAGCCATGCTCCATACTTCTCTTTATGCTTCAAAGTTACATCTCCCATTGGTTGTTGATGTAACTGCTATCAGAGCTGATATCTCCCATTGGTTGTTGATGTAACTGCTATCAGAGCTGATATCTCCCATTGGTTGTTGATGTAACTGCTATCAGAGCTGATATCTCCCATTGGTTGTTGATGTAACTGCTATCAGAGCTGATATCTCCCATTGGTTGTTGATGTAACTGCTAATCAGAGCTGATATCTCCCATTGGTTGTTGATGTAACTGCTAATCAGAGCTGATATCTCCCATTGGTTGTTGATGTAACTGCTATCAGAGCTGATATCTCCCATTGGTTGTTGATGTAACTGCTATCAGAGCTGATATCTCCCATTGGTTGTTGATGTAACTGCTATCAGAGCTGATATCTCCCATTGGTTGTTGATGTAACTGCTATCAGAGCTGATATCTCCCATTGGTTGTTGATGTAACTGCTAATCAGAGCTGATATCTCCCATTGGTTGTTGATGTAACTGCTAATCAGAGCTGATATCTCCCATTGGTTGTTGATGTAACTGCTATCAGAGCTGATATCTTCCATTGGTTGTTGATGTAACTGCTATCAGAGCTGATATCTCCCATTGGTTGTTGATGTAACTGCTAATCAGAGCTGATATCTCCCATTGGTTGTTGATGTAACTGCTAATCAGAGCTGATATCTCCCATTGGTTGTTGATGTAACTGCTAATCAGAGCTGATATCTCCCATTGGTTGTTGAAGTAACTGCTAATCAGAGCTGATATCTTCCCCTATGGTGGTCTGTGATTATGGTTCTATACTGTGGCCATGTTCTCAACAGTCTTGCTTCTCAAACGGCACCCTATTCCCTATATAGTGCACTACCTGTGACCAGGGCCCATAGGGTAGTGCACTACTTGTGACCAGGGCCCATAGGGTAGTGTACTATATAGGGAATAGGGTGCTATTTGGGATGCTACACCATGGCTGCCTCATACTGTTGTCTTGATCTCTCAACTCCTTCACATACAGGATTGTATTCATTAGGTATCCAACGGAAGAAAACAGACAAACAGGAAGGGACGACTTGTACTTGTCCATTTTAACAACTTTTTTTTTTTTCAGTTGAAAAATGTTTGTACATAAGTGATTTTAGGGCATTTTAAACAAGTCCGCAATGATAACCTGGTCTCACTGAGGTTTGGTGAGGATTTCAACCATGGTACAAAAATTCACAATACTCTCTTACCCTTCTGGGGTCATACATCTCAATAAGAACCTCTGCTGTCACTCAGTATCTTCTGAGTTCCCTTTTCTGATCAGAAAACGATCAATAGTTTAAGTGATGTTTTCCGATAGAAGTGGTGCTTCGATGATTCCAAGTTAGTCATCAAAAAAACATGTCTCAAGTTTCTGTGATTTTTTTATGTTTTATTTTATTTTTTCCTTCCAGAAAATCTGTTTCTGAAATTTTGTATCCCAGTTTATATTCAACTAGAAGACATGATCTGAAATGTGTGGAATGTAGATGTCTACTATACCGTTAATGTCGGCCTAAGACAAGTTGGCCTTTCAGTTTCTGTTTTTATTATTATTCACTTTTGATACTGTGAAAATCTTTCGTTCAGAAAGATTAAAACATTACAGTTTTGACAAAATTAAGTGTCGTGTTTTATTTCTGAGTGGTTTTAAGGATGCATCGTGATAAGTAAATTCGTTAAGAGAATTGTCTTAATATTTTCAACCAAAGTCCTCTTTCAAGGTCATGTCCAGACTACCAGAGGATGGCAGACACAAGCTGGTTTACACCAGCTCTCAAAGTCTTACTGACAGCTCGTTGGGGAAAATGAATGGGGTTTTGGAAGAAATGCAGAAAATTAGGTGTGAGGTAAACACAGGCTGAGGAGATCTGATCTGAGGTAAACACAGGCTGAGGAGATCTGATCTGAGGTAAACACAGGCTGAGGAGATCTGATCTGAGGTAAACACAGGCTGAGGGGATCTGATCTGAGGTAAACACAGGCTGAGGGGATCTGATCTGAGGTAAACACAGGCTGAGGAGATCTGATCTGAGGTAGACACAGGCTGAGGGGATCTGATCTGAGGTAAACACAGGCTGAGGGGATCTGATCTAAGGAGATCTGATCTGGGGTAAACAGGCTGAGGAGATCTGATCTGAGGTAAACAGGCTGAGAAGATCTGATCTGAAGTAAACACAGGCTGGGGAGATCACATGTTGTGTTCTATGAGATATTAGCAGTTGGTTAACATAACCTTTATGAATTATGAAGCCTTTGTATTTATTACATAATTTCTGCGTTTATCATTCATTTTCCTCATTGCCTTTGTCCGACGAACCATGGCACAGTTTTATTTTTAATGCAAAACCCTGATGGTTCCAATCATTTTTTTTTCTTCCCTATTCATATTTGCATCTTGGATTTTTGAACTACTTCATACAAGGTCTGCGTCTCGTGTAGACTTGGCAACAGAGAAGACCTCAACTTCCTGCAGGAATGTCATCTCTAGCCGACACTTTCAGCTACCGTTCACCAGCGCGCTCGGAGACTCCAACCAATTCTTCTGTCCCCGTTCTCGGTCTTAGCTAGACCCTCTAAATACACCTCTGCTGTTTTCAACCAACATCTCAGCGATCACTGCCTCATTGCCTGCATCCGTTATGGGTCAGCGCCATTTTATTTTAAGAAGAATGTGAAATGTAAGAATAATAGTAGAAAGAAATAATTTATTTCAGCTTTTATTTCTTTCATCATATTCCCAGTGGGTCAAAAATATATGGCCACTCCAATACTTCGACTTTGTTGTCCTTAAGCCATTTGGAAGTATGCTTGGGGTTATTGTCCATTTGGAAGACCCATTTGCGACCAAGCTTTAACTTCCTGACTGATGTCTTGAGATGCTGCTTCAATATATCCACATAATTTTCCTGCCTCATGATGCCATCTATTTTGTGAAGTGCACCAGTCCCTCCTGCAGCAAAGTACCCCCACAACATGATGCTGCCACCCCTGTGCTTCACGGTTGGGATGGTGTTCTTCAGCTTGAAAGCATTCCTCTTTTTCCTCCAAACATAACGATGGTCATTATGGCCAAACAGTTCTATTTTTGTTTCATCAGACCAGAGGACATTTCTCCAAAAAGTACGATATTTTCTTTTACCTTTATTTAACCAGGCAAGTCAGTTAAGAACAAATTCTTATTTACAATGACGGCCTAGGAACAGTGGGTTAACTGGTCTAGGAACAGGGGGAATGATTTGACATGTAGAATTGGAATGATTTGACAGGTAGAATTTGAATGATTTGACAGGTAGAATTGGAATGATTTGACAGGTAGAATTAAAATGATTTGACATATAGAATTGGAATGATTTGACAGGTAGAATTGGAATGATTTGACAGGTAGAATTGGAATGATTTGATATGTAGAATTGGAATGATTTGACAGGTAGAATTAGAATGATTTGACAGTGAGACTTGGAATGATTTGACAGGTAGAATTGGAATGATTTGACAGGTAGAATTGGAATGATTTGACAGTGAGACTTGGAATGATTTCACATGTAGAATTGGAATGATTTGACAGTTAGAACTGGAATAATTTCACAGTTAGTATTGGAATGATTTGACAGGTAGTATTGAAATGATTTGTCTGTTGGAATTGGAATGATTTCACAGGTAGAACAGGTAGTATTGAAATGATTTGTCTGTTGGAATTGGAATGATTTCACAGGTAGAATTAGAATGATTTGCGAGGTAGATTTGGAATGATTTGACAGGTAGTATTGGAATGATTTTATTGCTGGAATTGGAACGATTTGACATGTAGAATTGGAATGATTTCACATGTAGAATTGGAATGATTTGACAGGTAGAATTGGAATGATTTGACATATAGAATTGGAATGATTTGACAGGTAGAATTGGAATGATTTGACATGTCGAATTGGAATGATTTGACAGGTAGAATTGGAATGATTTGACAGGTAGAATTGGAATGATTTGACAGGTAGAATTGGATTTGGAATGATTTGACAGGCAGAAATGGAATGATTTGACAGGCAGAATTGGAATGATTTGACAGGTAGATTTGGAATGATTTGGAAGGGAGAATTGGAATGATTTGACAAGTGGTATTAGAATGATTTGACAGGTAGAATTGGAATGATTTGACAGGTAGATTTGGAATGATTCGAAAGATAGAATTGGAATGATTTGACTGGTAGAATTGGAACGATTTGACAGTTAGAATTGGAATGATTTGACAGTTAGAATTGGAATGATTTGACAGTTAGAATTGGAATGATTTGACAGGTAGATTTGGAATGATTTGACATGTAGATTTGGAATGATTTGACAGGTAGAATTGGATTAATTTGACCGGAAGAATTGCAATGTTTTGACCGAAAGAATTGGAATGTTTTGACCGAAAGAATTGGAATGTTTTGACCGGTAGATTTGGAATGATTTGACAGGTAGAATTGGATTAATTTGACCGGAAGAACTGCAATGTTTTGACCGAAAGAATTGGAATGTTTTGACCGGTAGAATTGGAATGATTTGACAGGTAGAATTGGAATGATTTGACAGGTAGAATTGGAATGATTTGACAGGTAGATTTGGAATGATTTGACATGTAGATTTGGAATGATTTGACAGGTAGAATTGGATTAATTTGACCGGAAGAATTGCAATGTTTTGACCGAAAGAATTGGAATGTTTTGACCGAAAGAATTGGAATGTTTTGACCGGTAGATTTGGAATGATTTGACAGGTAGAATTGGATTAATTTGACCAGTAGAATTGCAATGTTTTGACCGAAAGAATTGGAATGTTGTGAACGGTAGAATTGGAATGATTTGACTGGTAGAATTGGAATGATTTGACAGTTAGAACTGGAGTGATTTCACAGTTCGTATTGGAATGATTTGACAGGTAGCATTGGAATGATTTGTCTGTTGGAATTGGAATGATTTGACAGGTAGATTTGGAATGATTTGACAGGTAGAATTGGAGTGATTTGACAGGTAGAATTGGAATGATTTGACAGGTAGATTTGGAATGATTTAACAGGTAGATTTGGAATGATTCGAAAGATAGAATTGGAATGATTTGACTGGTAGAATTGGAACGATTTGACGGGTAGAATTGGAATGATTTGACAGGTAGAATTGGAATGATTTGACAGGTAGAATTGGAATGATTTGACAGGTAGATTTGGAATGATTTGACATGTAGATTTGGAATGATTTGACAGGTAGAATTGGATTCATTTGACCGGAAGAATTGGAATGTTTTGACCGAAAGAATTGGAATGTTTTGACCGGTAGATTTGGAATGATTTGACAGGTAGAATTGGATTAATTTGACCGGAAGAACTGCAATGTTTTGACCGAAAGAATTGGAATGTTTTGACCGGTAGAATTGGAATGATTTGACAGGTAGAATTGGACTGATTTGACATGTAGAATTGGAATGATGTGACAGGTAGAATTGGAATGATTTGACAGGTAGAATTGGAATGATTTGACAGGTAGAATTGGAATGATTTGACAGGTAGATTTGGAATGATTTGACATGTAGATTTGGAATGATTTGACAGGTAGAATTGGATTAATTTGACCGGAAGAATTGCAATGTTTTGACCGAAAGAATTGGAATGTTTTGACCGAAAGAATTGGAATGTTTTGACCGGTAGATTTGGAATGATTTGACAGGTAGAATTGGATTAATTTGACCGGAAGAATTGCAATGTTTTGACCGAAAGAATTGGAATGTTTTGAACGGTAGAATTGGAATGATTTGACTGGTAGAATTGGAATGATTTGACAGTTAGAATTGGACTGATTTGACAGTTAGAACTGGAGTGATTTCACAGTTCGTATTGGAATGATTTGACAGGTAGCATTGGAATGATTTGTCTGTTGGAATTGGAATGATTTGACAGGTAGATTTGGAATGATTTGACAGGTAGAATTGGAGTGATTTGACAGGTAGAATTGGAATGATTTGACAGGTAGATTTGGAATGATTTGGAAGGGAGAATAGGAATGATTTGAAAGATAGAATAGGAATGATTTGACATGTAGAATTGGAATGATTTGACAGGTAGATTTGGAATGATTTGACAGGTAGATTTGGAATGATTTGAAAGATAGAATAAGAATGATTTGACAAGTAGTATTAGAATGATTTGACAGGTAGAATTGGAATGATTTGACAGGTAGAATTGGAATGATTTGACATGTAGAATAGGAATGATTTGGAATGATTTGACAGGTAGAATTGGAGTGATTTGACAGGTAGAATTGGAATGATTTGACAGGTAGATTTGGAATGATTTGGAAGGGAGAATAGGAATGATTTGAAAGATAGAATAGGAATGATTTGACATGTAGAATTGGAATGATTTGACAGGTAGATTTGGAATGATTTGACAGGTAGATTTGGAATGATTTGAAAGATAGAATAAGAATGATTTGACAAGTAGTATTAGAATGATTTGACAGGTAGAATTGGAATGATTTGACTGGTAGAATTGGAATGATTTGACTGGTAGAATTTGAATGATTTGACAGGTAGAATTTGAATGATTTGACAGGTAGAATTGGAATGATTTGACAGGTAGAATTAAAATGATTTGACAGATAGAATTGGAATGATTTGACAGGTAGAATTGAAATGATTTGACAGGTAGAATTGGAATGATTTGATATGTAGAATTGGAATGATTTGACAGGTAGAATTAGAATGATTTGACAGTGAGACTTGGAATGATTTGACAGGTAGAATTGGAATGATTTGACAGGTAGAATTGGAAAGATTTGACAGTGAGACTTGGAATGATTTGACAGTGAGACTTGGAATGATTTCACATGTAGAATTGGAATGATTTGACAGTTAGAACTGGAATAATTTCACAGTTAGTATTGGAATGATTTGACAGGTAGTATTGAAATGATTTGTCTGTTGGAATTGGAATGATTTCACAGGCAGAATTGGAATGATTTGACAGGTAGTATTGGAATGATTTGTCTGTTGGAATTGGAATGATTTCACAGGTAGAATTAGAATGATTTGCGAGGTAGAATTGGAATGATTTGACATGTCGAATTGGAATGATTTGACAGGTAGAATTGGAATGATTTGACAGGTAGAATTGGAATGATTTGACAGGTAGAATTGGATTTGGAATGATTTGAAAGGCAGAAATGGAATGATTTGACAGGCAGAATTGGAATGATTTGACAGGTAGATTTGGAATGATTTGGAAGGGAGAATTGGAATGATTTGACAAGTGGTATTAGAATGATTTGACAGGTAGAATTGGAATGATTTGACATGTAGAATTGGAATGATTTGACAGGTAGAATTGGAATGATTTGACAGGTAGATTTGGAATGATTCGAAAGATAGAATTGGAATGATTTGACTGTTAGAATTGGAACGATTTGACAGTTAGAATTGGAATGATTTGACAGTTAGAATTGGAATGATTTGACAGGTAGATGTGGAATGATTTGACAGGTAGATTTGGAATGATTCGAAAGATAGAATTGGAATGATTTGACTGGTAGAATTGGAATGATTTGACAGTTAGAATTGGAATGATTTGACAGGTAGAATTGGAATGATTTGACAGGTAGAATTGGAATGATTTGACAGGTAGATTTGGAATGATTTGACATGTAGATTTGGAATGATTTGACAGGTAGAATTGGATTAATTTGACCGGAAGAATTGCAATGTTTTGACCGAAAGAATTGGAATGTTTTGACCGAAAGAATTGGAATGTTTTGACCGGTAGATTTGGAATGATTTGACAGGTAGAATTGGATTAATTTGACCGGAAGAACTGCAATGTTTTGACCGAAAGAATTGGAATGTTTTGACCGGTAGAATTGGAATGATTTGACAGGTAGAATTGGAATGATTTGACTGGTAGAATTGGAATGATTTGACAGTTAGAATTGGACTGATTTGACATGTAGAATTGGAATGATGTGACAGGTAGAATTGGAATGATTTGACAGGTAGAATTGGAATGATTTGACAGGTAGAATTGGAATGATTTGACAGGTAGATTTGGAATGATTTGACATGTAGATTTGGAATGATTTGAAAGATAGAATAGGAATGATTTGACATGTAGAATTGGAATGATTTGACAGGTAGATTTGGAATGATTTGACAGGTATATTTGGAATGATTTGAAAGATAGAATAAGAATGATTTGACAAGTAGTATTAGAATGATTTGACATGTAGAATTGGAATGATTTGACAGGTAGAATTGGAATGATTTGACATGTAGAATAGGAATGATTTGGAATGATTTGAAAGATAGAATTGGAATGATTTGACTGGTAGAATTGGAATGATTTGACTGGTAGAATTTGAATGATGACTGGTAGAATTGGAATGATTTGACAGTTAGAACTGGAATGATTTGACAGTTAGAACTGGAATGATTTCACAGTTAGAACTGGAATGATTTCACAGTTCGTATTGGAATGATTTGACAGGTAGTATTGGAATGATTTGTCTGTTGGAATTGGAATGATTTCACAGGCAGAATTGGAATGATTTGCGAGGTAGATTTGGAATGTTTTGGAAGGGAGGGTTGGAATGGTTTGACGGTTAGTATTGGAATGATTTGATTGCTGGAATTGGAATGATTTGACAGGTAGAATTGGAATGATTTGACAGGTAGAATTGGAATGATTTGACAGGTAGAATTGGAATGATTTGACAGGTAGAATTGGAATGATTTGACAGGTAGATTTGGAATGATTCGAAAGATAGAATTGGAATGATTTGACTGGTAGAATTGGAACGATTTGACAGTTAGAATTGGAATGATTTGACAGTTAGAATTGGAATGATTTGACAGGTAGATTTGGAATGATTTGACAGGTAGATTTGGAATGATTCGAAAGATAGAATTGGAATGATTTGACTGGTAGAATTGGAATGATTTGACAGTTAGAATTGGAATGATTTGACAGTTAGAATTGGAATGATTTGACAGGTAGAATTGGAATGATTTGACAGGTAGAATTGGAATGATTTGACAGGTAGATTTGGAATGATTTGACATGTAGATTTGGAATGATTTGACAGGTAGAATTGGATTAATTTGACCGGAAGAATTGCAATGTTTTGACCGAAAGAATTGGAATGTTTTGACCGAAAGAATTGGAATGTTTTGACCGGTAGATTTGGAATGATTTGACAGGTAGAATTGGATTAATTTGACCGGAAGAATTGCAATGTTTTGACCGAAAGAATTGGAATGTTTTGACCGGTAGAATTGGAATGATTTGACAGGTAGAATTGGAATGATTTGACTGGTAGAATTGGAATGATTTGACAGTTAGAACTGGAGTTATTTCACAGTTCGTATTGGAATGATTTGACAGGTAGCATTGGAATGATTTGTCTGTTGGAATTGGAATGATTTGACAGGTAGATTTGGAATGATTTGACAGGTAGAATTGGAGTGATTTGACAGGTAGAATTGGAATGATTTGACAGGTAGATTTGGAATGATTTGGAAGGGAGAATAGGAATGATTTGAAAGATAGAATAGGAATGATTTGACAAGTAGTATTAGAATGATTTGACAGGTAGAATTGGAATGAATTGACAGGTAGATTTGGAATGATTTGGCATGTAGAATTGGAATGATTTCACAGGCAGAATTGAAATGATTTGGCAGGCAGAAAGTGATTGATTTGACAGGTAGAATTGGAATGATTTGACATGTAGAATTGGAATGATTTGACAGGTAGAATTGGAATGATTTGACAGGTAGAATTGGAATGATTTGACATGTAGAATTGTTATGATTTGACATGTAGAATTGGAATGATTTGACATGTAGAATTGGAATGATTTGACATGTAGAATTGGAATGATTTGACATGTAGAATTGGAATGATTTGACATGTAGAATTGGAATGATTTGACATGTAGAATTGGAATGATTTGACAGGTAGAATTGGAATGATTTGACATGTAGAAATGGAATGATTTGACATGTAGAATTGGAATGATTTGACAGGTAGAATTGGAATGATTTCACATGTAGAATTGGAATGATTTCACATGTAGAATTGGAATGATTTGAAAGATAGAATTGGAATGATTTGACAAGTGGTATTAGAATGATTTGACAGGTAGAATTGGAATGATTTGACAGGTAGATTTGGAATGATTTGGAAGGGAGAATTGGAATGATTTGAAAGATAGAATTGGAATGATTTGACAAGTGGTATTAGAATGATTTGACAGGTAGAATTGGAATGATTTGACATGTAGTATTAGAATGATTTGACATGTAGATTTGGAATGATTTGACAGGTAGAATTGGAATGATTTGACAGGAGGTATTGGAATGATTTGACAGGTAGAATTGGAATGATTTGCCAGGTAGAATTGGAATGATTTGACATGTAGAATTGGAATGATTTGACATGTAGATTTGGAATAATTTGACAGGTAGAATTGGAATGATTTGACATGTAGAATTGGAATGTTTGACTGTTTGAATTGGAAACATTTGACATGTAGAATTGGAATGTTTGACTGTTTGAATTGGAATGATTTGACAGGTAGAATTGGAATGATTTGACAGGTAGAATTGGAATGTTTGACTGTTTGAATTGGAATGATTTGACAGGTAGAATTGGAATGATTTGACAGGTAGAATTGGAATGTTTGACTGTTTGAATTGGAAAGATTTGACATGTAGAATTGGAATGATTTGACAGGTAGAATTGGAATGATTTGACATGTAGAATTGGAATGATTTGACAGGTAGAATTGGAATGATTTGACCGGAAGAATTGGAATGTTTTGACCCGTAGAATTGGAATGATTTGAAAGATAGAATTGGAATGATTTGACAAGTGGAATTAGAATGATTTGAAAGATAGAATTGGAATGATTTGACTGTTAGAATTGGAACGATTTGACAGTTAGAATTGGAATGATTTGACAGTTAGAATTGGAATGATTTGACAGGTAGATGTGGAATGATTTGACAGGTAGATTTGGAATGATTCGAAAGATAGAATTGGAATGATTTGACTGGTAGAATTGGAATGATTTGACAGTTAGAATTGGAATGATTTGACAGGTAGAATTGGAATGATTTGACAGGTAGATTTGGAATGATTTGACATGTAGATTTGGAATGATTTGACAGGTAGAATTGGATTAATTTGACCGGAAGAATTGCAATGTTTTGACCGAAAGAATTGGAATGTTTTGACCGAAAGAATTGGAATGTTTTGACCGGTAGAATTGGAATGATTTGACAGGTAGAATTGGAATGATTTGACTGGTAGAATTGGAATGATTTGACAGTTAGAATTGGACTGATTTGACATGTAGAATTGGAATGATGTGACAGGTAGAATTGGAATGATTTGACAGGTAGAATTGGAATGATTTGACAGGTAGAATTGGAATGATTTGACAGGTAGATTTGGAATGATTTGACATGTAGATTTGGAATGATTTGAAAGATAGAATAGGAATGATTTGACATGTAGAATTGGAATGATTTGACAGGTAGATTTGGAATGATTTGACAGGTATATTTGGAATGATTTGAAAGATAGAATAAGAATGATTTGACAGGTAGATTAGAATGATTTGACAGGTAGATTTGGAATGATTTGACAGGTAGAATTGGAATGATTTGACATGGTAGAATTGGAATGATTTGACAGTTAGAATTGGAATGATTTGACAGTTAGAATTGGAATGATTTGACAGGTAGAATTGGAATGATTTGACAGGTAGAATTGGAATGATTTGACAGGTAGAATTGGAATGATTTGACATGTAGAAATGGAATGATTTGACATGTAGAATTGGAATGATTTGACATGTAGAATTGGAATGTTTTGACAGGTAGAATTGGAATGTTTTGACCGAAAGAATTGGAATGTTTTGACCGGTAGATTTGGAATGATTTGACAGGTAGAATTGGATTAATTTGACCGGAAGAATTGCAATGTTTTGACCGAAAGAATTGGAATGTTTTGACCGGTAGAATTGGAATGATTTGACAGGTAGAATTGGAATGATTTGACTGGTAGAATTGGAATGATTTGACAGTTAGAATTGGACTGATTTGACAGTTAGAACTGGAGTTATTTCACAGTTCGTATTGGAATGATTTGACAGGTAGCATTGGAATGATTTGTCTGTTGGAATTGGAATGATTTGACAGGTAGATTTGGAATGATTTGACAGGTAGAATTGGAGTGATTTGACAGGTAGAATTGGAATGATTTGACAGGTAGATTTGGAATGATTTGGAAGGGAGAATAGGAATGATTTGAAAGATAGAATAGGAATGATTTGACAAGTAGTATTAGAATGATTTGACAGGTAGAATTGGAATGAATTGACAGTTAGATTTGGAATGATTTGGCATGTAGAATTGGAATGATTTCACAGGCAGATTTGAAATGATTTGGCAGGCAGAAAGTGATTGATTTGACAGGTAGAATTGGAATGATTTGACATGTAGAATTGGAATGATTTGACAGGTAGAATTGGAATGATTTGACAGGTAGAATTGGAATGATTTGACATGTAGAATTGTTATGATTTGACATGTAGAATTGGAATGATTTGACATGTAGAATTGGAATGATTTGACATGTAGAATTGGAATGATTTGACATGTAGAATTGGAATGATTTGACATGTAGAATTGGAATGATTTGACATGTAGAATTGGAATGATTTGACAGGTAGAATTGGAATGATTTGACATGTAGAAATGGAATGATTTGACATGTAGAATTGGAATGATTTGACAGGTAGAATTGGAATGATTTCACATGTAGAATTGGAATGATTTCACATGTAGAATTGGAATGATTTGAAAGATAGAATTGGAATGATTTGACAAGTGGTATTAGAATGATTTGACAGGTAGAATTGGAATGATTTGACAGGTAGATTTGGAATGATTTGGAAGGGAGAATTGGAATGATTTGAAAGATAGAATTGGAATGATTTGACAAGTGGTATTAGAATGATTTGACAGGTAGAATTGGAATGATTTGACATGTAGTATTAGAATGATTTGACATGTAGATTTGGAATGATTTGACAGGTAGAATTGGAATGATTTGACAGGAGGTATTGGAATGATTTGACAGGTAGAATTGGAATGATTTGCCAGGTAGAATTGGAATGATTTGACATGTAGAATTGGAATGATTTGACATGTAGATTTGGAATAATTTGACAGGTAGAATTGGAATGATTTGACATGTAGAATTGGAATGTTTGACTGTTTGAATTGGAAACATTTGACATGTAGAATTGGAATGTTTGACTGTTTGAATTGGAATGATTTGACAGGTAGAATTGGAATGATTTGACAGGTAGAATTGGAATGTTTGACTGTTTGAATTGGAATGATTTGACAGGTAGAATTGGAATGATTTGACAGGTAGAATTGGAATGTTTGACTGTTTGAATTGGAAAGATTTGACATGTAGAATTGGAATGATTTGACAGGTAGAATTGGAATGATTTGACATGTAGAATTGGAATGATTTGACAGGTAGAATTGGAATGATTTGACCGGAAGAATTGGAATGTTTTGACCCGTAGAATTGGAATGATTTGACAAAGATAGAGATTGGAATGATTTGAATGATTTGAAAGATAGAATTGGAATGATTTGACAAGTGGAATTAGAATGATTTGAAAGATAGAATTGGAATGATTTGACAGGTAGAATTGGAATGATTTGACAGGTAGATTTAGAATGATTTGGAAGGGAGAATTGGAATGATTTGAAAGATAGAATTGGAATGATTTGACAGGTAGATTTGGAATGATTTGGAAGGGAGAATTGGAATGATTTGAAAGATAGAATTGGAATGTTTGACTGTTTGAATTGGAATGATTTGACAGGTAGAATTGGAATGATTTGACAGGTAGAATTGGAATGTTTGACTGTTTGAATTGCAAAGATTTGACATGTAGAATTGGAATGATTTGACAGGTAGAATTGGAATGATTTGACATGTAGAATTGGAATGATTTGACAGGTAGAATTGGAATGATTTGACAGGTAGATTTGGAATGATTTGGAATGGAGAATTGGAATGATTTGAAAGATAGAATTGGAATGATTTGACAAGTAGTATTAGAATGATTTGACAGGTAGAATTGGAATGATTTGACAGGTAGATTTGGAATGATTTGGAAGGGAGAATTGGAATGATTTGAAAGATAGAATTGGAATGATTTGACAAGTGGTATTAGAATGATTTGACAGGTAGAATTGGAATGATTTGACATGTAGTATTAGAATGATTTGACATGTAGATTTGGAATGATTTGACAGGTAGAATTGGAATGATTTGACAGGAGGTATTGGAATGATTTGACAGGTAGAATTGGAATGATTTGCCAGGTAGAATTGGAATGATTTGACATGTAGAATTGGAATGATTTGACATGTAGATTTGGAATAATTTGACAGGTAGAATTGGAATGATTTGACATGTAGAATTGGAATGTTTGACTGTTTGAATTGGAAACATTTGACATGTAGAATTGGAATGTTTGACTGTTTGAATTGGAATGATTTGACAGGTAGAATTGGAATGATTTGACAGGTAGAATTGGAATGTTTGACTGTTTGAATTGGAATGATTTGACAGGTAGAATTGGAATGATTTGACAGGTAGAATTGGAATGTTTGACTGTTTGAATTGGAAAGATTTGACATGTAGAATTGGAATGATTTGACAGGTAGAATTGGAATGATTTGACATGTAGAATTGGAATGATTTGACAGGTAGAATTGGAATGATTTGACCGGAAGAATTGGAATGTTTTGACCCGTAGAATTGGAATGATTTGAAAGATAGAATTGGAATGATTTGACAAGTGGAATTAGAATTGGAAGGAATGATTTGACAGGTAGATTGGAATGATTTGAAAGGGAGAATTGGAATGATTTGACAGATAGAATTGGAATGATTTGACAGGTAGATTTGGAATGATTTGGAAGGGAGAATTGGAATGATTTGAAAGATAGAATTGGAATGTTTGACTGTTTGAATTGGAATGATTTGACAGGTAGAATTGGAATGATTTGACAGGTAGAATTGGAATGTTTGACTGTTTGAATTGCAAAGATTTGACATGTAGAATTGGAATGATTTGACAGGTAGAATTGGAATGATTTGACATGTAGAATTGGAATGATTTGACAGGTAGAATTGGAATGATTTGACAGGTAGATTTGGAATGATTTGGAATGGAGAATTGGAATGATTTGAAAGATAGAATTGGAATGATTTGACAAGTAGTATTAGAATGATTTGACAGGTAGAATTGGACTGATTTGACAGGAGGTATTGGAATGATTTGACAGGTAGATTTGGAATGATATGACAGGTAGAATTGAAATGATTTGGCAGGCAGAAAGTGATTGATTTGACATGTAGAATTGAAATGATTTGAAATGTAGAATTGGAATGATTTCACAGGCAGAATTGAAATGATTTGGCAGGCAGAAAGTGATTGATTTGACATGTAGAATTGGAATGATTTGACATGTAGAATTGGAATGATTTCACAGGCAGAATTGAAATGATTTGGCAGGCAGAAAGTGATTGATTTGACAGGTAGAATTGGAATGATTTGACATATAGAATTGGAATAATTTGACAGGTAGAATTGGAATGATTTGACATGTAGAATTGGAATGATTTGACATGTAGAATTGGAATGATTTGACAGGTAGAATTGGAATGATTTGACCGGAAGAATTGGAATGTTTTGACCGGTAGAATTGGAATGATTTGAAAGATAGAATTGGAATGATTTGACAAGTGGTATTAGAATGATTTGAAAGATAGAATTGGAATGATTTGACAGGTAGAATTGGAATGATTTGACAGGTAGATTTAGAATGATTTGACAGGTAGATTTGGAATGATTTGGAAGGGACAATTGGAATGATTTGAAAGATAGAATTGGAATGATTTGACAGGTAGAATTGGAATGATTTGACAGGTAGAATTGGAATGATTTGACAGGTAGATTTGGAATGATTTGGAAGGGAGAATTGGAATGATTTGAAAGATAGAATTGGAATGATTTGACAGGTAGATTTGGAATGATTTGGAAGGGAGAATTGGAATGATTTGACAAGTGGTATTAGAATGACTTGACAGGTAGAATTGGAATGATTTGACAGGTAGATTTGGACTGATTTGACAGGAGTTATTGGAATGATTTGACAGGTAGTATTGGAATGATTTGACAGGTAGTATTGGAATGATTTGACAGGTAGAATTGGAATGATTTGACAGGTAGAATTGGAATGATTTGAAAGATAGAATTGGAATGATTTGACAAGTGGTATTAGAATGATTTGGAAGGGAGAATAGGAATGATTTGAAAGATAGAATTGGAATGATTTGACAAGTGGTATTAGAATGATTTGACATGTAGAATTGGAATGATTTGACAGGTAGAATTGGAATGATTTGACAGGTAGATTTGGAATGATTTGGAATGGAGAATTGGAATGATTTGAAAGATAGAATTGGAATGATTTGACAAGTAGTATTAGAATGATTTGACAGGTAGAATTGGACTGATTTGACAGGAGGTATTGGAATGATTTGACAGGTAGATTTGGAATGATATGACAGGTAGAATTGGAATGATTTGACATGTCGAATTGGAATGATTTGACATGTAGAATTGGAACGATTTCACAGGCAGAATTGAAATGATTTGGCAGGCAGAAAGTGATTGATTTGACAGGTAGAATTGGAATGATTTGACATATAGAATTGGAATGATTTGACATGTAGAATTGGAATGATTTGACATGTAGAATTGGAATGATTTGACAGGTAGAATTGGAATGATTTGACAGGTAGAATTGGAATGATATGACAGGTATAATTAGAATGATTTGAAAGATAGAATTATAATGATTTTTACGGGTAGAAATGGAATGATTTGACCGTGTAAGGATCGTCGTTGGGAGATGGAGAAGAGGACCAAAGAGCAGCGTGGTACGTATTCATAATAACTTTAATAAAGATGAATACTGAACAAAAACACTAAACAGAAAATAACTACCCACAACCCAAAGTGGGAAAACAGGCTGCCTAAGTATGGTTCTCAATCAGAGACAACAACAGACAGCTAGCTGTCCCTGATTGAGAACCATACCCGGCCAAAAACAAAGAAACAGAAAAAAAGAACACAGAACGCCCACCGTAGTCACACTATGGAAATGGAATGACATTACCAGTAGAATTTGAATGATATGACAGGCAGAATTGGAATGATTTAACAGTTAGAATTGGAATGATTTGACAGGCAGAATTGGAATGATTTAACAGTTAGAATTGGAATGATTTAACAGTTAGAATTGGAATGATTTGACAGGCAGAATTGGAATGATTTAACAGTTAGAATTGGAATGATTTGACAGGCAGAATTGGAATGATTTGACAGTTAGAATTGGAATGATTTGACAGTTAGAATTGGAATGATTTAACAGTTAGAATTGGAATGATTTGACAGGCAGAATTGGAATGATTTAACAGTTAGAATTGGAATGATTTGACAGGCAGAATTGGAATGATTTGACAGTTAGAATTGGAATGATTTGACAGGCAGAATTGGAATGATTTAACAGTTAGAATTGGAATGATTTGACAGGCAGAATTGGAATGATTTAAAAGTTAGAATTGGAATGATTTGACAGGCAGAATTGGAACATCGCTGGTGTGGGATGTGGTTTAAACTACAACTCGACCAAAGGACAAGACTATTCCACGTGGAGCATTGGCTACACGGATGGAAATGTTTAAAGCCTGAGACGATCGATCACTACAGAGTAAGAGCAAATCTTAGACGCACAATTAATAGTCTGCAGATAGAAATGAGGTAAATCTACAACGAGAATACCGACAACCTCCAGAGCAGCTATTCTATGAGAACATTTCTGAATGGTAGTCTGAAGTATCTATTCTAACCGAGAAAGACTGTGAAAGTTAATCAGAGACTCTGATGAACCCTACAGGACATTCCAGGATTCCAACAGAGAAGACAACGATGGCATACCGGCGTAAATATATATATATACACTGCAATTATTCTCCAAATGAGCGGCCGTTCATGTGCAAAGGATTAGCATTTCAATGGATATAATTGTAGACTGTGTGTAGTGAATCCATTTGTCTTTCCCGCTCTTTCTCAGTTCCACTGCTTTCCTTTTGTCTACCAAGCTGTCATATCGACTTAGTCCACTAGGGACTTTTTCTTTGTATCATGTAGCAACCCACTGTATGAACTAATTGTATGTGTTTTCATGTGTTTCTGTGATTTGATTAGTTAGTTAGTAAATAAATAATGAAGCCAATTTGTATATCGCATAAGTTATGCTAGATAAGCAATAATTTTGCAACGTTTGGAATGAGACTGACGGAAGGTAAAGAATAATAATCTCTATAAAGCATGATATTCCCTATAGGGTTTATTCTATAAGGCATGATATTCCCTATAGGGTACATTCTATAAGGCATGATATTCCCTATAGGGTATATTCTATAAGGCATGATATTCCCTATAGGGTACATTCTATAAGGCATGATATTCCCTATAGGGTACATTCTATAAGGCATGATATTCCCTATAGGGTATATTCTATAAGGCATGATATTCCCTATAGGGTACATTCTATAAGGCATGATATTCCCTATAGGGTATATTCTATAAGGCATGATATTCCCTATAGGGTATATTCTATAAGGCATGATATTCCCTATAGGGTATATTCTATAAGGCATGATATTCCCTATAGGGTATATTCTATAAGGCATGATATTCCCTATAGGGTATATTCTATAAGGCATGATATTCACAATATGGTGTATATTCTATAAGGCACGATATTCCCTATAGGGTAAATTCTATAAGGCATGATATTCCCTATTCCTCATTCCCTATGTAGTGCACTCATTTTGACCATAGGGTTCCATTTGGGATGCAATCAAAGCCACTGGCAACAATGAGGAGTAGTCCTGATAACAACAGTTGGTCACCATCTCTCTTCTCCTTCTCCTTACTGCTGTTTACACAAACCCTGTCTCCCCTTCCCTCCCCCTAGCCTCCTCTCAAACCCTGTCTCCTCTTCCCCTCCCCCTAGCCACATCTCAAACCCTGTCTCCTCTTCCCCTCCCCCTAGCCTCCTCTCAAACCCTGTCTCCTCTTCCCCTCCCCCTAGCCACATCTCAAACCCCGTCTCCCTCCCCCTAGCCACATCTCAAACCCCATCTCCCTCCCCCTAGCCACATCTCAAACCTCATCTCCCTCCCCCTAGCCACATCTCAAACCCCATCTCCCTCCCCCTAGCCACATCTCAAACCCCATCTCCCTCCCTCTAGCCACATCTCAAACCTCATCTCCCTCCCCCTAGCCACATCTCAAACCTCATCTCCCTCCCTCTAGCCACATCTCAAACCCCATCTCCCTCCCCCTAGCCACATCTCAAACCCCATCTCCCTCCCCCTAGCCACATCTCAAACCTCATCTCCCTCCCCCTAGCCACATCTCAAACCTCATCTCCCTCCCCCTAGCCACATCTCAAACCCCATCTCCCTCCCTCTAGCCACATCTCAACCCCTATCTCCCTCCCCCTAGCCACATCTCAAACCCCATCTCCCTCCCCCTAGCCACATCTCAAACCTCATCTCCCTCCCCCTAGCCACATCTCAAACCTCATCTCCCTCCCCCTAGCCACATCTCAAACCCCATCTCCCTCCCTCGAGCCACATCTCAAACCCCATCTCCCTCCCCCTAGCCACACCTCAAACCCCATCTCCCTCCCCCTAGCCACATCTCAAACCTCATCTCTCCTCCCCCTAGCCACATCTCAACCCCTATCTCCCTCCCCCTAGCCACATCTCAACCCCTATCTCCCTCCCCCTAGCCACATCTCAACCCCTATCTCCCTCCCCCTAGCCACATCTCAAACCTCATCTCTCCTCCCCCTAGCCACATCTCAAACCCCATCTCCCTCCCCCTAGCCACATCTCAAACCCCATCTCCCTCCCCCTAGCCACATCTCAAACCCCATCTCCCTCCCTCTTGCCACATCTCAAACCTCATCTCCCTCCCCTAGCCACACCTCAAACCCCATCTCCCTCCCCCTAGCCACATCTCAAACCCCATCTCCCTCCCCCTAGCCACATCTCAAACCTCATCTCCCAGCCCTAGCCACATCTCAAACCCCATCTCCCTCCCCCTAGCCACATCTCAAACCCCATCTCCCTCCCCCTAGCCACATCTCAAACCCCATCTCCCTCCCCCTAGCCACACCTCAAACCCCATCTCCCTCCCCCTAGCCACATCTCAAACCTCATCTCTCCTCCCCCTAGCCACATCTCAACCCCTATCTCCCTCCCCCTAGCCACATCTCAACCCCCATCTCCCTCCCCCTAGCCACATCTCAAACCCCATCTCCCTCCCCCTAGCCACACCTCAAACCCCATCTCCCTCCCCCTAGCCACATCTCAAACCTCATCTCTCCCTCCCCCTAGCCTCATCTCTCCTCCCCCTAGCCTCATCTCTCCTCCCCCTAACCTAATCTCTCCTCCCCCTAACCTAATCTCTCCTCCCCCTCATCTCTCCTCCCCCTAGCTACATCTCTCCTCCCCCTAGCCTCATCTCTCCTCCCCCTAGCCACATCTCCAACCCTGTCACAGTCATAAAACTAACTGAGATAAGAGAGAGAAACTCATAGTGTAACCTTAATGTTCACAATGCTCAGGGTTCGTATACATAGTGTCTTGGAATAGGAGAACTGATCTAGGATCAGCTTCCCCCTGTACATTGAATAATGTGATTTATGAAGCAAATCTGATCCTAGATCAGCATTGTTACCCCTCATCGTGTAACATGATGTTTACAATTCTCTGACACTTGACAAAGACTACTGTGAAATCAAAATGTTGTATGTTAGCAGGAATAAACCACTGTGAAGGGAGCAGAAATACTCTGTGTGTCTGGGCCTCTCATTCATATATCTCAGCATTATGTTTTAGCATTGATTTAATACTCTATGTGTCTGGGCCTCTCATTCATATATCTCAGCATTATGTTTTAGCCCAACACTGGTATTCTCAAATTGAGGACATATCATAATTTTTTCAACTAAGGATTACCATTTTTTATGTAAAAATTAAAAGATTAATAAAAGGTTACATGTTTGAGGTCAAACCGTTTAATGCTGGCCCTACTGGCTGCTACTATGCTTTGACAGGTCAGAGGTCAGACCCTCTACTGCTGGGATCTACCAGCTTCTACAACGCTTTGGACAGGTCAAGGTAAAGGGTTAGAGGTCAGGGTGAAAGGTCAGAGGTCAGACCCTCTACTGCTGTGCTCTACCAGCTCCTACAACGCTTTGGACAGGTCAAGGTAAAGGGTTAGAGGTCAGGGTGAAAGGTCAGAGGTCAGACCCTCTACTGCTGGGCTCTACCAGCTCCTATAACGCTTTGGACAGGTCAAGGTAAAAGGTTAGAGGTGAAAGGTCAGGATTCAGATTAGTCTGATTATTCAGTGGTAATGTTCAGTAGATTTCAGCTAGTTGTGTTGATCATCAGAACGGAATAACCAATCCCTCCAGAATTTTGTGGCAGCAATTCTGATTATTTTTTTGCATGGCAATATGCAATGGTTTTGTCCAATTTGTCACAAAAACGTGCTGACGAGGAAAAGAGTTTGATGCCTTGTGGCTTGACTGAACGATATTATACGGTAAATGTGTCGTGATTGGTTGAAATTGTGAGCCCTCTTTTTGTAGTGTGGTGATGGGTCAGTTTTCTGCAATAATATCGTGACGATTTGACTGTTTTATGTTGTAATAATGCATTGATTGGTCCATCCTGGAGGGACTGAGTAACCTTGTGTGTGATTGGTCCATCCTGGAGGGACTGAGTAACCTTGTGTTGTGTGTGATTGGTCCATCCTGGAGGGACTGAGTAACCTTGTGTTGTGTGTGATTGGTCCATCCTGGAGGGACTGAGTAACCTTGTGTGTGATTGGTCCATCCTGGAGGGACTGAGTAACCTTGTGTGTGATTGGTCCATCCTGGAGGGACTGAGTAACCTTGTGTGTGATTGGTCCATCCTGGAGGAACTGAGTAACCTTGTGTTGTGTGTGATTGGTCCATCCTGGAGGGACTGAGTAACCTTGTGTTGTGTGTGATTGGTCCATCCTGGAGGAACTGAGTAACCTTGTGTTGTGTGTGATTGGTCCATCATGGAGGGACTGAGTAACCTTGTGTGTGATTGGTCCATCCTGGAGGGACTGAGTAACCTTGTGTTGTGTGTGATTGGTCCATCCTGGAGGGACTGAGTAACCTTGTGTTGTGTGTGATTGGTCCATCCTGGAGGGATTGAGTAACCTTGTGTTGTGTGTGATTGGTCCATCCTGGAGGGACTGAGTAACCTTGTGTTGTGTGTGATTGGTCCATCCTGGAGGGACTGAGTAACCTTGTGTTGTGTGTGATTGGTCCATCCTGGAGGGACTGAGTAACCTTGTGTTGTGTGTGATTGGTCCATCCTGGAGGGACTGAGTAACCTTGTGTTGTGTGTGATTGACAGGGGGGCTTTGCCACTGTATCTCAGGAGAGGGTTAATTCACCGTCCTGTCTGAGCACACTCCTCAGATCTGTAAGGTCATGGAAGATGCTCTTACTCTGCACGGCGAGATGGACATTGAAGACATCAAGACCTCTACCCAGCCTCCTAGCAACTCTTCCTCTCCTCACCTCTACTCCCTCATTCTTCCTCCTCTCCTCACCTCTACTGCCTCATTCTTCCTCCTCTCCTCAGCTTCCACATAACTCCTCCTCACATCAACTTCCTTCATTCCTCACCCTCCTCACACCTCCTCGTCTTCTCCTCATCCTCCTAACAAACACAGAGTCCACACCCGCTCCCTGATCGACCTATCAGACAGACCCACTGCCCCTCCTCTACCAATGAGAAACAACCTCTTAACCAGCCCTCCAATCATAACTCCTGTTACTGAACTGGTTCTGGGGCCTGAGCCAATGGCTGACTCTGATTGTGATCTGTATGCCACTATGGAGGACCACCTCCTCCCCAGAATGAAGCACCCGCCAGCCCCACTCAGCATGCAGCACCGCCTGCATCTCTATGAGGAGGAAGAAGAGGAAGAAGAGAGGTGTCACTCTTTGGATACTGTCGACCTGAACAAACTGGGGCTGGGGATGGGGCTGGGGGTGAGGCTGGGAGAGGGGTCTCCTTATTACAACCTGAGAAGGGGTGTTATTGGGAGGGCGGAGGAGGAGAGGGAGAGAGAGAGAGAGCGGATGTGGGTTAGCTCAAAGTGTGTCTATGATTTAGTGACCCAACCACTGGGCCCTGCCTCAATCCCAAACCCAGTCCCGATCTATGCCAAACCTGTCCCACCTGCAGGCCCGGCTACAGTGAGAAGAAGAGATGGGCTCGGGTGGCTCCATCACCCCCACTGGGGGTCCATATCAGTTTTAAACAGAAGCTCTCTGACATTGTGTGTAAGGATCGGGCTAAGTTCCAACCACCCCAGCCCTGCCTACTTCCCCTGGTCACAGTGACACCAAGAAGCAGTGAATACTAATGCATACCGTCACTAAAAAACAGTGACTGTTATACCAGCTCTATCAGAACTAGAAGACATGGGGAGGGGACTGTTATACCAGCTCTATCAGGTCCATCAGAACTAGAAGACATGGGGAGGGGACTGTTATACCAGCTCTATCAGAACTAGAAGACATGGGGAGGGGACTGTTATACCAGCTCTATCAGGTCCATCAGAACTAGAAGACATGGGGAGGGGACTGTTATACCAGCTCTATCAGGCCCATCAGAACTAGAAGACATGGGGAGGGGACTGTTATACCAGCTCTATCAGGTCCACCAGAACTAGAAGACATGGGGAGGTGACTTGTGACTGTTATACCCTCAGTATTCAAAGTGTAGGCCTACATCAAAAGTGTAATGTGTGCATTTTGTATTTCAACATTTACATATTATGGATGTATCTCTTGCATTAAATTAAAAATATATTGAAAGAAAATATATTGAGTAGCATAGTAGTGTTAAAGCTGTTTAAATTAAATCAGACGAAGACTGAATTATCCTGGAGAAATTAAATGAAAAGAAGAAGACTGAATTATCCTGGAGAAATTAAAGAAGAAGAAGACTGAATTATCCTGGAGAAATTGAAGAAGAAGAAGACTGAATTATCCTGGAGAAATTAAAGAAGAAGAAGACTGAATTATCCTGGAGAAATTGAAGAAGAAGAAGACTGAATTATCCTGGAGAAATTAAAGAAGAAGAAGACTGAATTATCCTGGAGAAATTGAAGAAGAAGAAGACTGAATTATCCTGGAGAAATTAAAGAAGAAGAAGACTGAATTATCCTGGAGAAATTGAAGAAGAAGAAGACTGAATTATCCTGGAGAAATTAAAGAAGAAGAAGACTGAATTATCCTGGAGAAATTGAAGAAGAAGAAGACTGAATTATCCTGGAGAAATTGAAGAAGAAGAAGACTGAATTATCCTGGAGAAATTAAAGAAGAAGAAGACTGAATTATCCTGGAGAAATTAAAGAAGAAGAAGACTGAATTATCCTGGAGAAATTGAAGAAGAAGAAGACTGAATTATCCTGGAGAAATTAAAGAAGAAGAAGACTGAATTATCCTGGAGAAATTAAAGAAGAAGAAGACTGAATTATCCTGGAGAAATTAAAGAAGAAGAAGACTGAATTATCCTGGAGAAATTGAAGAAGAAGAAGACTGAATTATCCTGGAGAAATTGAAGAAGAAGAAGACTGAATTATCCTGGAGAAATTGAATCAGAAGAAGAAGAAACAGACATTTTAAATATGTATCTACCAAATACTAAACTTTATTTATTACATCAAAAACGAATATTGCAAGAATACAAAATAACAATACACAAAGTAGTTATGTTAAAAAAAAAAAAATAGATATAAATGTAGCCAGACATTGAAACCAAATGTTCCAGACTTATTTAGTCAATAAAGTGCGAGGAAGGAAAGAAAACCCCTATGAGAAGTCATACTACAAGGCCTTGTTTAAATACGTAATACAGTCTACAATATCACACAGCAGGCTACCTCTTTTTTTAGTTATCAGTGTCGATATTTAAAAATAAATATGGTATGATGAAACGTCCCTATGAGTAGAAGACTCATTTTCAAACCCTTATTTGAAATAATAAGTGTAGTTTAACTGCAGTTTGTCTGCAACTACTGCCTCCAAAACACCACCTTTTGTCTGCAGTTTTATAACTGCAATTTGTTTTTGTTTTTTCAATAAAAAGGGACATCTTTTGCTCACTGGGATATTCGAGTTCTTGTCTAAATGTAGGCTAGACTACCATCTCAATCTAACCCAGAAGTTTTCAAGATGGCCAACAAGCAGAGTTTAGGATACATTCAGATTCCAATTTTTCCCATTGGCAAGCCATTGAAGAGATTTTCATTTTAATTTCAGTGTACTTCTTGAACTGACGGGAATTGAACATGGAATTGACCCCAACCCTGGTGTCCATATCTGATACATATGGCAAGATGAGACCAATGTGTTCTTGACTAAATGTAGTGGAGAGTAGGCATAGACTACTGTCTCAATCTAAACCATTTGGTGTCCGTAATTATGTATTCGAAAACACAGACAGTTTATATCAAATATTAAACAATCCATGTTAAAACGTCTCCCATAAGAGTTCCTGTTGTGTCGTTCAGTCTCTAAAATTAGCACTGTCTGCCGGCCTGCCCGTCCTCAAAATCACTGTAATGCGACGACTCTCCATCACTCCCGTTAGATGTGTTAGAGACCCTCTTATTCCCCGATCCTAGATCAGATTTAGGCGCAGACAGAATGATGAGGTGACCGACGGGGCCAGTGTTCTCCTGATCTCCGATCAGTCTCCTGTTCTGAGGCAGCGGGGAGGTGGACTCCTGCAGGCTTGAGCTGATCCCAGTCATCCTGCCACCGCACTCCCGGGGCTCTGGAGAGAAAGACCCCAGCGGAGAGGTGCATCCACTCCGCGACCCTCCCCGGCCCTCTGGCTTCACCACCCCGATGAGCAGCTCCGACAGCTCCTGGATGTAGATCTGAGCCATCTGGAGAGTGTCATACTTGGACAATTTATTATTGTTGGACGGGATCACGCTCCGCAACGTGTCAAACGCCTTGTTCAGCCCGTGCATCCTTCGCCTCTCCCGGGCGTTAGCTGCGACGCGCCGGCGTTTCTGCTTACGGTTACCTCCTTCTCCCTGGTCCGCCTGTACTGCATCCAGGTCCATCTCTATCCTGACATCACTGTCCGCTAGTTTACTCACCGACATGAGTTTCTCCAGTGAGAGATCCATGGAGCCGCTGTGTGCGTAATGGCCCGTATCTCTTGGTGAGTATGGAGACTGCCCTCCTCCTGGAGATTTTACCCAGGTTCTGGATCCGAGATGTCCCAGTTTCGACTGTTCTAACAGGGGGAAGTCCTCAGCTGAGAAGTCTGGCCAGCCGGACAGTTCGGTTTTAGCTGTCATAACCGCTACAGACATCCACGATTCGGTTGGAGAGCTTTTGTGAGTTATTTCGCGCTATCTTGGATAACTAATATTTGCACAGCAGTGGAACGTCTCTTGAATATTCAAGGACAGCGGTAAAAGTTCGTTGGAGAATTATGAGGAAATTCAGAGCCCCTCCCCAAAAAAGGTGAAATCTAAAGAATTCCACCAAAACCAGGTTTGGACAGCGCTGCAAATGTGTCTCCAAACTCCAAGGACGGCGCTAAGAGTTGACTCACTTGTGACAATCTCCTGGCTGTCACCTCCGGATCCTGGCTGATCCGTCAGTACTATATCCCCCTCCACCCAACCCCGCCCTAGGAGGCACACAGGTTTGGATCGCACAGCCAATAGCGAATGGTTGCGTCTTTCCGACAAAAGAAAACAATTGGGGCAATCTTAATTTATTTTCTGCAACTATTGTGCGTTGTAAATCAATCATGATGTTGATTGACATTTGGCTTCACTTGTTATCTGAGGTCATTTATTATTCTGTCTGAAGAAGTTTAATTTTTTTATTGGAGAAAATAACGTTTATTTTTTATTTTTAAAAAACGAATTAATTCTCACCACTAGAGTGTATTTGTGTTTATTGGATTCCAGATAATATTGGAAGACTTTTTGGTCTCATGAAAAAAAACGAAACATTTCTGTTGATCGAATACACATTTTTTCTAGGGGCTATTTTTTGAGTTCTTGGCAGTTTCACCTATAAAACAGATTAATTATGTATATGAATAGTACAACCAATAAACGACTACGTGTTGTGGAGTACTCGCCTTGTCATCGCCCCAAACTTCATCTGAATATTGATCTTCCTCTAGTTTGTGTTGCTGCCAACATCAGTTAAAAACTTACCCACATCCTTATCCCTTAACAATATAATTTAGTGTAGATAAGCAACGGAATTGGCTAGTGAGAAGAAGACTCATAGAGGGAGAACTGAAAAATAAATAAACAGTAAAAATGGACAATCTCTGTGGATTATTTGCGGTAATAAAAGTAGCCAGGTGGTAGGCAGGGAGAGGCAGCGAGATGGACACACCTGTCTCCGACACAACCCGGATCACTGATAACAGGTATGTCTGACTACAGACCTGGTAGGTATAACTACAGCTATGAATCATTTAGTAGTTCTAGGAGCCAATATTAGAGAATACAAGCATAACGTCTACTGGCTTGGGCTTCTGGTGACAATAGGTGAAAGTACGGAAATGCGTATTGTTAGTCGCTCTGGATAAAAGCTAAGAAAATCACTGATGCTGATAGTGGTGAAAAAGGTCGAGTGATGCCAAAACGTTTGCGTTTTATCAAATAAATTACAGGGTGTTTGTATTCAGAGTGTCCCGAGTCACTTTATTTATTTTCATAGCTTATAGTTTATTCTCCGTCAGTCAACTCCTCTACATATAAACATTTTCTCTGGGTGTGCGCCAGCTCATGTTTTTTTTTAGATAGAGATAATGACAAATAATTAATTTATTATTAAGCATTTATTTACCCCAAAATGGTGATTGACGATGAGGAAGAGATGATGATAATCACAATCGCCATCTTCATCCTCCTCATATAGCCTAGCTTATTATCGCCATGCACCATGTCAATTAAAACCATCATACTCGCCATCGTCGCTGTCTGATCCAGTACTCTATTCTACTTTATTTCAGTATTTACATTTCAACACTGGCACATAGAACAGTCAGCGTGTCATGGCTCCTTAGTCAACCTCATAACATCTAATAGCTGCGCTTTGAGTAAAGTGAAAACTCCTCACTCAATGTACCTATCAGCTGGTGTCCCTTGGCTTTCACTCTCTCTCTCTCTCAATTGAATGTGATTCAATTCAAAGGGGATTTGCTGGCATTGGAAAACATGTTGACGTTGCCAAAGCAAAGTGAAATTAACAAACAAAAGTGAGAACACACAAAACAACATCAACAATCTCTCGCTCTCATCTCTCTCCCCTCTCGCTCTCTCTCTCCCCCTCCGTTTCTCTCGCTCTCATCTCTCTCCCCTCTCGCTCTCTCTCTCTCCCTCCGTTTCTCTCGCTCTCTCACGTTCCCTCTCTCTCTCTCTCTCCCTCCGTTTCTCTCGCTCTCATCTCTCTCCCCTCTCGCCCTCCGTTTCTCTCGCTCTCTCTCTCTCCCTCCGTTTCTCTCGCTCTCATCTCTCTCCCCTCTCGCTCTCTCTCTCCCTCCGTTTCTCTCGCTCTCTCACGTTCCCTCTCTCTCTGTCACATAGCCAGACGTACAGTCACCCACATCTCCCATCTGCTGCCTCGCATGGAGAGTCTTAACTTTCACACTGTTTATAGTTTGTTACCGAGATACGAATCAGTCATTAGAATAGCAGCAGCCGTTTCATCAACAGCCCCATCTGACGAAAGACTTCTTTAGAAAGAAACGAGGCGTCAGAGCCCTTGAGAGTTGCTGACCGGGTAATGTGATTGATGATGACTGCGTCTATTTGACCCCCATAAAACGCTAAATGATAAGGTGGGATAGGCTACTGTGGAGCCCATCCTCCCCAATTAAAGGTGCCACCAACCTCCTGTGGTGGATACTGCATCAAGCAAACAAACACACAGCCACACATATCAAATCAAATGTATTTATAAAGCCCTTCTTACATCAGCTGATATCTCAAAGTACTACACAGAAACCCAGCCTACAACCCCAAACAGCAAGCAATGCAGGTGTAGAAGCACTAGAATGACATGTAGCCTCTAGAATGACATGTAATCTCTAGAATGACATGTAGCTTCTAGAATGACATGTAGCCTCTAGAATGACATGTAGCCTCTAGAATGACATGTAGCCTCTAGAATGACATGTAGCCTCTAGAATGCAGTCTAACAGGTTATTAAACATATAGCCAAGGCTTCTAGAATACAGTCTGATAGGTTATAAAACATATTGACAAGGATTCTAGAATCCAGTCTGATAGGTTATAAAACATATTGACAAGGATTCTAGAATCCAGTCTGATAGGTTATAAAACATATTGACAAGGATTCTAGAATCCATTCTGGTAGGTTATAAAACATATAGCCAAGGATTCTAGAATCCAGTCTGATAGGTTATAAAACATATAGACAAGGATTATAGAATCCAGTCTGATAGGTTATAAAACATATAGACAAGGATTCTAGAATCCAGTCTGATAGGTTATAAAACATATTGACAAGGATTCTAGAATCCATTCTGGTAGGTTATAAAACATATAGCCAAGGATTCTAGAATCCAGTCTGATAGGTTATAAAACATATAGACAAGGATTCTAGAATCCAGTCTGATAGGTTATAAAACATATTGACAAGGATTCTAGAATCCATTCTGGTAGGTTATAAAACATATAGACAAGGATTATAGAATCCAGTCTGATAGGTTATACAACTCTGTGAGTGTGTACTTCCGCTGTGTGTGTTGACATGTGCTCCGTTTGTGTGTTCTTGTGCTGTGTGTTTGTGTGTATTGACATGCGCTCCGTGTGTGTGTTCTTGCGCGGTGTTTGTGTGTATTGACATGCGCTCTGTGTGTGTGTTTTTGCGCTATGTGTGCGTGCATGACAGGCGGTAGGCCTGGATTGTAGAAAAACTGTGTAAATCACCATGACCTGCTCCCCCGTCAGCAGGCTAATGAGACCTATAGGCCGGCCTGAACAACACTCAGGCACGCTCCTTACACCCAGGGAGCCCATTCACTCTGCCTAACATGAATATTTAATCTCTCCGGCTAGGCCCTCCCAACCGCCAGGCCGCAACAGCCTGCAGACCTGCCAAAATGTGGGCTGAGGCGCCCAGCTACACTCCCCATCTGCCGCGGGGAGGCCGGGGGAGGCAGAGGAGGAGACCATGGGAGGTGTGAGAAGAACATTACCGAGGTCAACTTTAGAAGTCGTGGTGAAAGATGATCGCTGACTTAAACACGCGAGTCAAAATAGGGCGGAGGGCAACCTCTAGTTCCCCTGTACCCTCCCCCCGTATCCTAACAACAAGCCCCACCTCCAACATACCCTAACAACAAGCCCCACCCCCAACATACCCTAACAACAAGCCCTGTCAGACACCAACTCGCTTGAATAGTTTTTATTCAAGTTTTATCTTGTAGGATGGGCCCATGATTATGAAAAATCACAGCTTCTATCCTCTGGTAATAAGACTGTTAAATGACGAACAACTACTGCTCTCCCTCTCCCACTGACTCCGCTCACATCTACAGTCACAACTTACCCTGCTGCTACAATAATTACTGATTCAATTTATTACTCCATTACTCCACTGCTGTCCATTGATTATTGATTACCATTAGTATCTATCTATTTATCCTGCTACTGGTCATTACTACTCCTGTTTACATGTACAGTACCAGTCAAAAGTTTGGACACGCCTACTCATTGCAGGGTTTTTCTTTATTTTTTAAACTATTTTCTACATTTAGAATTATAGTGAAGACATCAAAACTATGAAATAACACATATGAAATCATGTAGTAACCACAAAAGTGTTCAACAAATCAAAATAGATTTTATATTTGAGATTGTTCAAAGTAGCCACCCTTTGCCTTCATGACAGCTTTGCACACTCTTGGCATTCTCTCAACCAGCTTCATGAGGTAATCACCTGGAATGCATTTCAATTAACAGGTTCGCCTTGTTAAAAGTTAATATGTGGAATTTCTTTCCTGCTTAATGAGTTTGAGTCAATCAGTTGTGTTGTGACAAGGTAGAGGTGGTATACATAAGATAGCCCTATTTGGTAAAAGACCAAGTACATATTATGATAAGAACAGCTCAAATAAGCAAAGAGAAATGACAGTCCATCATTACTTTAAAACATGAAGGTCAGTCAATACGGAACATCTCAAGAACTTTGAAAGTTTCTTCAAGTTTCTTCAAGAGTTCAAGTAACAGATACAGTTGAAGTTTACATACACTTAGGTTGGAGTCATTAAAACTTGCTTTTCAACCACTCCTCAAATGTCTTGTTAGCAAACTATAGTTTTGGCAAGTCGGTTAGGACATCTACTTTGTGCATGACACAAGTCATTTTTCCAACAATTGTTGACAGATTATTTCACTTATATTTCACTGTATCACATTTCAAGTGGGTCAGAAGTTTACATACACTAAGTTGACTGTGCCTTTAAACAGCTTGGAAAATTCCAGAAAATGATGTCATGGCTTTAGAAGCTTCTGATAGGCTAATTGACATAAATTCAGTCAATTGTAGGTGTACCTGTGGATGTATTTGAAGCCCTACCTTCAAACTCAGTGCCTCGTTGCTTGACATCATGGGAAAATCAAAAGAAATCAGCCAAGATGTCAGAAAAAAAAATTGTAGACCTCCACAAGTCTGGTTCATCCTTGGGAGAAATTTCCAAATGCCTGAAGGTACCACGTTCATCTGTACAAACAATAGTATGCAAGTATAATAACCATCATGTCAAAGTAAACTTGGAGTCGTACGATGACACAGTGTGTGGTACTTCCACTACAACTAGGGAAACCATGCAGTTTAAATTAGGCTACAGATGAAATAAATTCTGAACTTCACAGGGTGGTGAACGTGCACGGTGATGAGCTTGATGCTCCTTTCCAATGAATATCGAGGGTCTTATTCTGGTGAGATGATCTAATTTTATTGGTCACATACATGTGTTTAACAGATGTTATTGTGGGTGTAGAGAAATGCTTGTGTTTTTAGCTCTGACAGTGCAGTAATATCTAACAATTTCACAACAAATACCCAATACGCACAAATCGAAGTAAAATGGAATTAAGAATATATAAATATGGACGAGCAATGTCAGAGCAGCATAGACTAAGATACATTAGAATATAATACAATATATACATATGAGTAATGCAAAAATTGTAAACATTATTAAAGTGACTAGTGTTCCATTTATTAAAGTGGCCAGTGATTTCAAGTCTATGTATATAGGGCAGCAGCCTCTAAGGTGCAGGGTTGAGTAGCCGGCTAGTGATGGCTATTTAACAGTCTGATGGCGTGGAGATAGAAGCTGTTTTTCAGTCTCTCAGTCCCTGCTTTGATGCACCTGTACTGACCTTGCCTTCTGGATGATAGGGGGGTGAACAGGCATTGCCTCGGTAAGTTGTTGTCCTTGATGATCTTTTTGTGATTCCTGTGTTATCGGGTGCTGTAGGTGTCCTGGAGGGAAGGTAGTTTGCCCCTGGTGATGCGTTGCGCAGACCGTGCCCCCCTCTGGAGAGCCCTGCGGTTGCAGGCATGCAGTTGCCGTACCAGGTGGTGATGCAGCCTGACAGGATGCTCTCAATAGTGTATCTGTAGAGGTTTGTGAGTGTTTTAGGTGCCAAGACAAATTTCTTTAGCCTCCTGAGGTTGAAGAGATGCTGTTGCGCCTTCTTCCCCATGCTATCTGTGTGGGTGGACCATTTCAGTTTGATCGATGCTTGACTGCTGTTTTGACAAATAAAAACATTATTGCTCTTATCCATAATGCCATCATGTAGACTAGCCTACCCCCACTGCATGCTGGAGAGCATGTGCCAAGACCACAGTAGGCACATGTACTATTTAACACAACAGTTTGTGACAAAGCCATAGAGTTGAAAATGTGATGGACACACAATGAACATTGGATTTTTCTTTTTTGAAAAGTTAAAGGGAAAACTCCATCAATAAACTATATTTTGGTGTTTGTTTCATTAGTCTATTGTTGATATAGTTCCAAACATGTTTTGCATGTCAGCAATCAAGTGTTCAAGATATTTAACTTTCAAAATAACCTAAATCTGTCCCATACGATACATCTTGCATCACATGATGCAATAAGCATCACAAGGGCCAGAATTCTGTATTTTAGAAGTTACATATCTTGGGAAGTACATTACTACCCCACCACACATTTTCATCTGCAACAGGATTCGTTTTGAACCACCACTGGTGGCACATATCTTCTTCGTGCCTACTGGCGTCTTGGCACATGCTCTCCAGCCAACAGCTCCGATACGGTGGGGGGTAGGATAGTCTATATGATGGGATTATTATGGAGCGAGAATATTTATGACTTATTTATTTGCAGGACCAAGCTTGGGAACCCCTTCCCTATAGAGAAACGTGCATTAATTAAAAAAGGGAATTAAGTTCCGTTTACATGGCTTAACTCAGGTCGGGAATTTTCCCCCATGGCAAATAAACTCTTTATTCAATTCATCTTGATTGTATGATTGAAACAGGCCGACTTCATTATGACCACACTCCTCACCTAAACTAAACTATTTTCCTTCAACGTGATTAAATTAATTTTCATTAAAGTGTATTTCACTGTTTTATGATTCGAATTTCCAAGGTGTTAATTTGCTGTTTTAATATTGTTTTAGCTGCTTTGCATTAACGATTGACTGCAGGTGTGCAAGGCCTAATTACGCAACCAGGTGGCCTAATTAGTTAACTGGACCATGAACAGATCTACCTTACCTGCTGAGAACGATTTCCAGCAACAAATCATGGTTCATTTAGCCAAGATAAACAGCACACGTTCCTTCACTGGAGATCAGAGCAGGGATCTCCTTTCTCCCGGTGCAGTGGAGCTGAGCTACAGGGGACGGTGCCAAACACACTACACCGGCCAGGCGCGCGCACCTGCGTTGTCTCTCTTTCACGACTCTCTTTAATTAAAGACTCGTTATATAATCAAATGCTTCCACTTTTCACACAATAGACAATATCACATAGACACAGAGGTGCAGGGGAAAACAGTGTCCGCCTGTCTGAGGAACAGGGGTCAGTCTGTCCAAATATACCCCTTGATGTTTGATTTCTCGGCCCTATCATTAACCCCATCCACCCCAAGCTACGGAGGTGACATGGAGTAGAGAGGCGGATTTCGTGTCTGACGTCTAATGCCAGGGTTTCAACCACATTAGCCACAATTAGTAGTCTCATTAATTTAGGGATGGGAAGTAAGGATGTAGTTACAGCAACCCATTAGATCAACGTTATCTGTGGTAGCGGGCTAATTGACCAACTATTAGTCAGGAACAGAACCGTTTCCTGTGAGAAATCCTCCGTCGTTATGTGCGGCGGCAGCGCTCATGCTCCTATAGCAGGTCTAGGGGACAGTGAGCTCTGTTACCTTCAGCTTCGGTGGCCGGTTTTGCTATGGCGTTGTGGACGGGCGGAAGACTCTGCCTCGGATTTCCAAAGGTTGCAAGTTGTTTGTGATATTTTTGTTTGAAGTCTATCCCAAACCTTAACGTAACCAATCTGAGTTAGTCTATCCCAAACCTTAACGTAACCAATCTGAGTTAGTCTATCCCAAACCTTAACGTAACCAATCTGAGTTAGTCTATCCCAAACCTTAACGTAACCAATCTGAGTTAGTCTATCCCAAACCTTAACGTAACCAATCTGAGTTAGTCTATCCCAAACCTTAACGTAACCAATCTGAGTTAGTCTATCCCAAACCTTAACGTAGTCTATCCAAACCTTAACTAACCAATCTGAGTTAGTCTATCCCAAACCTTAACGTAACCAATCTGAGTTAGTCTATCCCAAACCTTAACGTAACCAATCTGAGTTAGTCTATCCCAAACCTTAACGTAACCAATCTGAGTTAGTGCCGAACATGAAGAATTGCAGTTAATGCCTGAATTTAACCCTAACATTAGCAATTACTAGTTAATGCCTAGACTTAACCTTAATCACTTCGAAATGTTATGTTTGGAACAATTTAGAAATTTGAGTTTGAGAAATATGGATGAACATCTCATTCTGATCTGAGACTGTGAGAGCTGATAGCAGGAGACCTCCCTTTTGGATTAGATAAATAAACCATGCCTCAATTTTAAAGTAGGGAAAGAATACAGGTGTAGACGCAATGGATATATTAAACCTACATTTTAGTAAGATCAATTATTACTCATACCTCCAAAAAACATTCCACTAATAGTCTACAAGTGTTAATTTAAAAGCTTTTAATTTAAGATGAACCCTGAATTTCCAAATCTTCAGGGGGAGGTGGGGCAGCAGGGTATCCTAGTGGTTAGAGTGTTGGACTAGTAACCTGAAAGGTTGCAAGATTGAATCCCTGAGCCTGACAAAGTAAAAATCTGTCGTTCTGCCCCAGTTAACCCACTGGCCATAATTGAAAATAAGAATTTGTTCTTAATTATCTGACTTGCCAAGTTAAATAAAGGTAAAAAAAAAAGGTGGTCTGTCCGTGGTCTGCAGGTGGTGAAGGTAATGGGGAGAGTTATGGTTTTACCTTCAGGGTGAGGTGGTGTCAGTGTGTGTCTGTAGTTACACACTACGTGAAGACTTAATGATAGCCATAGATAGTCTATAAGAAGGGCCACTGGTGTCTGATCTGTCGCACTCTGCAGGGGTTGCGGGGGGTGTTGTTGGTGTGTGTGTGTGTGTGTGTGTGTGTGTGAATGTCTGTGTGCGTGTGTCTATCTCTGTGTGTGTTTGTAGGGGGACTCAGCTTGCATAGCACGCAGAGGTAAACATGTTTACTAAAAAAAAACTTTGAGACGAAAAAACCATGAATCTCCAGCAACAACGTATCCTGAAGGTGTTGTGTTTTTCTTGATCTATTTAACTAATTACCTGAATACAGCTGCAGCACGACAGTTCTGCTTCTATTAAGGACATATTTCGGAACCAAAAACGCCTCTATAATACACACTTCTGTTCTGTAAAATACATTAAACACATTATAAATGCCTGTTTTATATACTACTCTGTACAACACTAAAGAGGTATCTAATCTATGACAATAGATTTGGAGAGAGAGAGAGCAAGAGAGAGACACGCGGTTAGAAGTCTGTATAACTCTAAAGAGTCAGGCTTCTATTGTCCCACACCAGCATATGGCAGATAGAAGACCGCAGATAGAACTAGCCCACCCTCAAACACGCCACAATGCCAGAGACGCTGTAGCTGTCAGGGAATACAATACACATAGGAGACTACAAAAGAATAGATATACTTTAATTAACATTTGATGGATGTATGGCTACTTTCATTAGCCAAAGAGTGGACACACGATCTTATGTAGCGTTACTTTGTGGATGAGTGCAAATGTGAATCTGAAACATTTCATCACAATTGGTTATATCTCTAAACCTTTTTTTATATTTATAAATGCATCTGTATATGTTCCTTATAGGCCTGCAAGAGATTTACAGTTTTTCTCAATTGCTAAAACACTAAAACCCATTTGGCTGAACAAAGTTCTCAGTTGTCTGGACTCATTTAGCTAATTATGCAGTCTGTTGTTAATACCTTAAACCTTTTTTACATGGTAAAACACAATTTGCAGATCTCACTTAGACTTTTCAGCAAAACTCTAAATACATTCTCATTCTCAAAACACATTCTGCACTCTAATGCACATGTCATCCATACCGGTAAACACAAGTGGCAACAATCAAATACAAATAGAGAACACATGTCATTGATTGAACACAACCACTCAAAATTGATTTAACCTGTTTCAAATGATGCGACACAACCAATATAAGCCAGTTCAGAGAGCAAACAGGTTGTTGAAGGTGGGAAGGAGAAAGTCTGAGAAGAAACAATGTGAGAGGACGAGGACGTATGCGAGGAGGAGGAAGAGGAGGAGGAGGGCAAGGAAGAGGAAGAGGAGGAAGACAAAGAGTGGAAATATCTGATGAAATTCTAGCAGCAGTTAAAGACCATGTTCTTGTCCATGGACTGACAATGAGGGAAGCAGGACTTAGAGTGCAACCCAATTTGAGCCGATTTTCTGTGTCCACCATAGTAAGGACATTCAGAGAAGAGAGAGAACAGGTACAGTATACTACTGTATATTTGTAATTGCAAATGTACTGTACTACTCTATATGCAGCTGTTTCAATAGACATTTGTAAAGTGAATCACTGTATGTATTGTACTGCGTGAATATGTTTTGTAAATGCACAACTACGTTTTGTAGAAGGCTGCCACATGCAGGTGGAAGGACCGCTATATTCACTCGGGAGCAAGAGGCCGTTATAGTTGGCCTGGTCCTTCAAGATAATGCAATACGACTCAGAGAAATCCAGGAACGAGTGATACAAGACAACACACACTGCCAGGGAATCGACAGTGTGTGCGCATTTCCACACTTGACCGTGTCCTCCATCGTAACAGGATGCGAATGAAACGAGTATACAGAGTACCTTTTGAGCACAACTCACCAAGGGTGAAAGAACTGAGAGCTCAGTATGTGCAAGTAAGTGTACATTCAGAAACATTTACTGTAATCCAGATTGTCTACAGTACTAACACATACTATATGTGAATGATATTACTCTTCAGTACATACAATGTATGTGAATCATAAGCCTAATTGTACTCTACAGTATAGCACTGTCTCTGTACGGCTTACAAAATCCTACATACAGTATATTGTATTTCTACACAGACAATATTTGACTTGTAATCCTTGGACAGACCCCATGAGTTCATCTTTGTCGATGAAGCAGGCTTCAATCTAACAAAGAGGAGAAGGAGAGGCCGAAACATGATTGGACAACGGGCCATTGTTGAAGTCCCTGGTCGACGAGGTGGCAATGTCACAGTCTGTGCTGCTATCAGCAACCATGGTGTTCTCCATCACCATGCTACACTCGGGCCATATAACACCCAGCACCTTCTAAGATTTATTGCCAATCTAAGAAATATTTTATTTGAGCAGCAGGTTCAAGAGCAGCAGGGTCAAGAGCTAAATGAGAATCCCCTTCCCACCTATGTGATAATGTGGGACAATGTCAGTTTCCACCGAGCTGCTCAGGCAAGGGAATGGTCATCAATGGGCAGTTTATGAACTTGTACTTCCCTCCATACTCACCTTTCCTGAATCCGATTGAGGAGTTTTCTCCTCTTGGAGATGGAAAGTGTATGATAGACAACCCTACACCAGAGTAAATCTGCTGCAAGCCATGGATTTAGCCTGTGGTGATATAGGTGAGGAATCATGTCAGGGCTGGATACGGCACACAAGAGGCTTCTTCCCCCGTTGCCTCAGGGGGGATAATATTGCTTGTAATTTCGACGAAGTGCTCTGGCTTGACCCAGCCCAAAGACAAGAAGAAGCACATTGATCACATGTTTACTCCTTTGATTTTTGTCCCTTTTTAGTACTGTATACTGTAGTACAGTGCATTGTAGGCTGTATACTGTACAATGGACAAACTGTATGGCCCTGAACATTGTGCTTTCCATTTATTGACAGTACTGACTGATCAATAGATTTTGACTGGTTGCAGGTTCATATCAACAAAGAACAAGAATTACAGTATCACAGAGACAAGTCACAAGTTTGTGAGATGCAGGGTACAGTACTGTAAAAATAGGGGTACAAGGAGGAGGAAGAACAAAAAACTAAATTGCAAAGAGCAAAGCAGAGTAGTAATTTCTGATCCATTTTGAGCTACTATGATAGAACATGTTTTCGTTCATTAAAAGACAATGAAGGAAAAATATGAATATTTATTTTAGAATAAAAATGGACTTCTCTCTGAGAATTGTATGTTTTGAACAATGTGTTTTCTATTTTTCGGTGTATTGTTTACTGACTGCTTGAGAGTGTATATCATTTTGATCTCTTTGGTTATGATTTGAGAGCAGTGTTTGATTTTGAACAACAGGTAAAACTGTTTTGAGGTGTTATGTTTCATTTTGCGAGAGGAGTCAGAGGTTTATGTAAATAGTGCTTGAAGATGAGGTTTTGTGTTTAATGTTTTCAGGAAATGTTTTTAGAAATTGTATTTTAGCAATTGAAAAACTGTAAGAGAGCTATTGATGCAGTCACCTGTCATTTCACTACATTCCCACTTGATGGCGCCAACACAACATTCCTGCATCAGCACCTCTATGATCAGACATCCCTTAAAATATACAAACTCCATGAGGTTTATGTTTTCAATCAACTCCTTATCAAAACTGTTATTCAATACAAATCATGTCATGCTTCAAACCATTTTACATCATTATTGTGTGAGAGACTGTGGATTCTGTCCCGGGGACAAAGACTGAGTTCCCTATGGTTCCCTATTCCCTTGATAGTACATGACTGTTGACCAGGGCCATTTAGGCTGTGGTCAAAGGTAGTGCACTATATAAGGTGCCATTTGGGACTCGGAATGGGTCTGGAAGGCATTCAGCAGGAGATGGACTGACAATCACTTGGGTGTAGCTATCTCTGGAGACGTTGTCTGAACGTTGACAAACAGACACAGCCATTTGTTGACAAACAGACACTTGTTGTGAGGAGGATACAGGTGTGTGTGTGTGATGATGAAGATATGTGTGTGTGTGTGTGTGTGTGATGATGAAGGTGTGTGTGTGATGAAGGTGTGTGTGTGTGATGATGACGATATGTGTGTGTGTGATGATGAAGGTGTGTGTGTGATGATGAAGGTGTTTGTGTGTGTGTGTGTGTGTGTGTGATGATGAAGGTGTGTGTGTGTGTGTGTGTGTGTGTGATGACGAAGGTGTGTGTGTGTGTGTGTGTGATGATGAAGATATGTGTGTGTGTGTGTGATGATGAAGATGTGTGTGTGATGATGAAGATGTGTGTGTGTGTGTGTGATGATGAAGATGTGTGTGTTGTAAGACAGATAAAGCTGTATCTTCATCAAGTCCTCCTCAGTTCATGGGATTATTCTCTACGTGCCGAGCTGCTTGTCAGACACCATCCTATCTCTGAGTCCCAAATGACACCCCTTTCCATATATACTGCTTTTGACCCAGGGCCCTTAGTACAAATCCCAAATGACACCCCTTTCCATATATACTGCTTTTGACCCAGGGCCCTTAGTACAAATCCCAAATGACACCCCTTTCCATATATACTGCTTTTGACCCAGGGCCCTTAGTACAAATCCCAAATGACAGCCTATCTCCGACAAACAGGTTTCACATTCTAACAAACCATTTCTCTTAGAAATAACAAATTACTACTTTCTCCAACATGACAAATCATGATATGATAAGACTAAGGCTTTTCCTCAGTTGGCACCCTATTCCCTACGTAGTGCACTACACTGAGTGTACAAGCAAGCTAACGTTAGCCAACAGCAGCGCTGTTGTTGCCGAGCAACCAAGTTGCTGACCCGGTTAAATATAACTCTGAGATTCGGTTGGAAAGATGTTAGTATTGTCAGAATTTTTTCTTAATGGACTGAAATGTGCACTTGAGAGCGATTCAAATGATATATTTAATCCAAACGGGTGCCTCTACCAACGTTTTCAGTCCGAAAGGTGGCAAGTCGAATGTTCACTTTCTGGACGCTGTGGTCTAGGCCTTATCCGACGCCTAGATATTGACTGTATCTATCATTACATTGACTATATCTATCATTACATTGACTATATCTATCATTACATTGACTATATCTATCATTACATTGACTATATCTATCATTACATTGTCTATATCATTACATTGACTATATATATCATTACATTGACTATATCATTACATTGACTATATCTATCATTACATTGTCTATCTCTATCATTACATTGACTATATCTATCATTACATTGACTATATCTATCATTACATTGACTATATCTATCATTACATTGTCTATATCATTACATTGTCTATATCATTACATTGACTATATCATTACATTGACTATATCTATCATTATATTGACTATATCATTACATTGACTATATCTATCATTACATTGACTATATCTATCATTATATTGACTATATCATTACATTGACTATATCATTACATTGACTATATCTATCATTATATTGACTATATCATTACATTGACTATATCATTACATTGACTATATCTATCATTATATTGACTATATCATTACATTGACTATATCTATCATTATATTGACTATATCATTACATTGACTATATCATTATATTGACTATATCTATTTTTTTATTTTTTTATTTTACTAGGCAAGTCAGTTAAGAACAAATTCTTATTTTCAATGACGGCCTGGGAACAGTGGGTTAACTGCCTGTTCAGGGGCAGAACGACAGATTTGTACCTTGTCAGCTCGGGGGTTTGAACTCGCAACCTTCCGGTTACTAGTCCAACGCTCTAACCACTAGGCTACCCTGCCGCCCCCTATCATTATATTGACTATATCATTACATTGACTATATCATTACATTGACTATATCTATCATTATATTGACTATATCATTACATTGACTATATCTATCATTACATTGACTATATCTATCATTATATTGACTATATCATTACATTGACTATATCATTACATTGACTATATCTATCATTACATTGACTATATCATTACATTGTCTATATATATCATTACATTGACTATATCTATAATTACATTGACTATATCATTACATTGACTATGTATCTGTTTGATGCTTCCTCCATTCATTGCATTATATGACCAGAACCTAATTCACCCAGACAAATATAAGGTGCATTCCTCTTTTTCCCCTGATAACTCTCCCTCCTGTTGATCACAGCAGTAATCAGTTGACACGTCACCGACTGGGACTTGGGAGTTGCTTGTACCAGTTGCAGCACGCCATCTACAGTGAGGGGAAAAAAGTATTTGATCCCCTGCTGATTTTGTACGTTTGCCCACTGACAAAGAAATGATCAGTCTATAATTTTAATGGTAGGTTTATTTGAACAGTGAGAGACAGAATAACAACAAAAAAATCCAGAAAAACACATGTCAAAAATGTTATAAATGGATTTGCATTTTAATGAGAGAAATAAGTATTTGATCCCTCTGCAAAACATGACTTAGTACTTGGTGGCAAAACCCTTGTTGGCAATCACAGAGGTCAGACGTTTCTTGTAGTTGGCCACCAGGTTGGCACACATCTCAGGAGGGATTTTGTCCCACTCCTCTTTGCAGATCTTCTCCAAGTCATTAAGGTTTCGAGGCTGACGTTTGGCAATTCGAACCTTCAGCTCCCTCCACAGATTTTCTATGGGATTAAGGTCTGGAGACTGGCTAGGCCACTCCAGGACCTTAATGTGCTTCTTCTTGAGCCACTCCTTTGTTGCCTTGGCCGTGTGTTTTGGGTCATTGTCATGCTGGAATACCCATTCGTGACCCATTTTCAATGCCCTGGCTGAGGGAAGGAGGTTCTCACCCAAGATTTGACGATACATGGTCCCGTCCATTGTCCCTTTGATGCGGTGAAGTTGTCCTGTCCCCTTAGCAGAAAAACACCCCCAGAGCATAATGTTTCCACCTCCATGTTTGACGGTGGGGATGGTGTTCTTGGGGTCATAGTGAGCATTCCTCCTCCTTCAAACACGGCGAGTTGAGTTGATGCCAAAGAGCTCCATTTTGGTCTCATCTGACTACAACACTTTCACCCAGTTGTCCTCTGAATCATTCAGATGTTCATTGGCAAATTTCAGACGGGCATGTGTGTGTGCTTTCTTGAGCAGGGGGACCTTGCGGGTGCTGCAGGATTTCTGTCCTTCACAGCGTAGTGTGTTACCAATTGTTTTCTTGGTGACTATGGTCCCAGCTGCCTTGAGATCATTGACAATATCCTCCCGTGTAGTTCTGGGGTGATTCCTCACCGTTCTCATGATCATTGCAACTCCACGAGGTGAGATCTTGCATGGAGCCCCAGGCCGAGGGAGATTGACAGTTCCTTTGTGTTTCTTCCCTTTGCGAATAATCGCACCAACTGTTGTCACCTTCTCACCAAGCTGCTTGGCTATGGTCTTGTAGCCCATTCCAGCCTTGTGTAGGTCTACAATCTTGTCCCTGACATCCTTGGAGAGCTCTTTGGTCTTGGCCATGGTGGAGAATTTGGAATCTGATTGATTGATTGCTTCTGTGGACAGGTGTCTTTTATACAGGTAACAAGCTGAGATTAGGAGCACTCCCTTTAAGAGTGTGCTCCTAATCTCAGCTCGACACCTGGGAGCCAGAAATCTTTCTGATTGAGAGGGGGACAAATACTTATTTCCCTCATTAAAATGCAAATCCATTTATAACATTTTTGACATGCGATGTTCTGGATATGTTTGTTATTATTCTGTCTCTCACTGTTCAAATAAACCTACCATTAAAATTATAGACTGATCATTTCTTTGTCAGTGGGCAAACGTACAAAATCAGCAGGGGATCAAATACTTTTTTCCCTCACTGTATGTGAGCCTGGAGCTGCTTGATGCAGAGCCGGAGCCGAGGTGACTGAGGAGAACTTGTGCTGCTGCTGGAGCAGACCGGGACCAGAGAAGGCTTTCATGGGAATTGGTGAATGGGTCACTCTTCCCAAAGCTGAGTACCTCTATATCCAATTCAAACTTAGTGCCTGATAGAGCTGTATTCTGACGTTCTCTACTGTGTTGCTCATTAAAGCCAGTGTGCCTGTTGATTGAGCCTTTAGTTCCCGTGTGACCCGACGGGAGGACGAACTACGAATCAACAAGCCACAGTGGACCGGATTGATGCTGCCGGTGAGCGATAAGGAATGGAGCGGAGGTATTTTGGGAAATTGAGAAGGTGAACGCTTTACCATTCCCAAAGCGAAGTATCTCTCCATATTGACCTGATAACACTGCCTGCTGACGTTCAACTGATAACACTGCCCTATTACTGTGTCGGGAGGCCCTATCACTGTGTCGGGAGGCCCTATCACTGTGTCGGGAGGCCCTATCACTGTGTCGGGAGGCCCTATCACTGTGTCGGGAGGCCCTATCACTGTGTGGGGAGGCCCTATTACTGTGTCGGGAGGCCCTATCACTGTGTCGGGAGGCCCTGTGACTGTGTCGGGAGGCCCTGTTACTGTGTCGGGAGGCCCTGTTACTGCGTCGGGAGGCCCTGTTACTGCGTCGGGAGGCCCTATTACTGCGTCGGGAGGCCCTGGCACTGCGTCGGGAGGCCCTGTTACTGCGTAGGGAGGCCCTATCACTGCGTCGGGAGGCCCTATTACTGTGTCGGGAGGCCCTGGCACTGTGTCGGGAGGCCCTGGCACTGTGTCGGGAGGCCCTGGCACTGTGTCGGGAGGCCCTATTACTGTGTCGGGAGGCCCTATTACTGTGTCGGGAGGCCCTGGCACTGTGTCGGGAGGCCCTGTTACTGTGTCGGGAGGCCCTGTTACTGTGTCGGGAGGCCCTGTTACTGTGTCGGGAGGCCCTCTTACTGTGTCGGGAGGCCCTGTTACTGTGTCGGGAGATCCTCTTACTGTGTCGGGAGGCCCTCTTACTGTGTCGGGAGTGCATGTTACTGTGTCGGGAGACCCTGTTACTGTGTCGGGAGGCCCTGTTACTGTGTCGGGAGGCCCTGTTACTATGTCGGAAGGCCCTGTTACTGTGTCGGGAGGCCCTGTTACTGTGTCGGGAGGCCCTGTTACTGTGTCGGGAGGCCCTGTTACTGTGTCGGGAGGCCCTGTTACTGTGTCGGGAGGCCCTGTTACTGTGTCGGGAGGCCCTGTTACTGTGTCGGGAGGCCCTGTTACTGTGTCGGGAGGCCCTGTTACTGTGTCGGGAGGCCCTGTTACTGCGTCGGGAGGCCCTATTACTGCGTCGGGAGGCCCTGGCACTGCGTCGGGAGGCCCTGTCACTGCGTCGGGAGGCCCTATCACTGCGTCGGGAGGCCCTATCACTGCGTCGGGAGGCCCTGGCACTGTGTCGGGAGGCCCTGGCGGGAGGCCCTGTGGCACTGTGTCGGGAGGACCTGTTACTGTCGGGAGGCCCTGTTACTGCGTCGGGAGGCCCTGTTACGGGAGGCCCTATTACTGCGTCGGGAGGCCCTGGCACTGCGTCGGGAGGCCCTGTTACTGCGTACTGTGTCGGGAGGCCCTGGCACTGTGTCGGGAGGCCCTGGCACTGTCGGGAGGCCCTGGCACTGTGTCGGGAGGCCCTGTGTCGGGACTGTGTCGGGAGGCCCTGGCACTGTGTCGGGAGGCCCTGTGTCGGGAGGCCCTGTTACTGTGTCGGGAGGCCCTGTTACTGTGTCGGGAGGCCCTCTTACTGTGTCGGGAGGCCCTGTTACTGTGTCGGGAGGCCCTCTTACTGTGTCGGGAGGCCCTCTTACTGTGTCGGGAGTGCATGTTACTGTGTCGGGAGACCCTGTTACTGTGTCGGGAGGCCCTGTTACTGTGTCGGGAGGCCCTGTTACTGTGTCGGGAGGCCCTGTTACTATGTCGGAAGGCCCTGTTACTGTGTCGGGAGGCCCTGTTACTGTGTCGGGAGGCCCTGTTACTGTGTCGGGAGGCCCTGTTACTGTGTCGGGAGGCCCTGTTACTGTGTCGGGAGGCCCTGTTACTGTGTCGGGAGGCCCTGTTACTGTGTCGGGAGGCCCTGTTACTGCGTCGGGAGGCCCTATTACTGCGTCGGGAGGCCCTGGCACTGCGTCGGGAGGCCCTGTCACTGCGTCGGGAGGCCCTATCACTGCGTCGGGAGGCCCTATCACTGCGTCGGGAGGCCCTGGCACTGTGTCGGGAGGCCCTGGCACTGTGTCGGGAGGCCCTGGCACTATGTCGGGAGGCCCTGGCACTGTGTCGGGAGGCCCTGGCACTGTGTCGGGAGGCCCTATTACTGTGTCGGGAGGCACTGGCACTGTGTCGGGAGGCCCTGGCACTGTGTCGGGAGGCCCTGTTACTGTGTCGGGCGGCCCTGTTACTGTGTCGGGAGGCCCTCTTACTGTGTCGGGAGTGCATGTTACTGTGTCGGGAGGCCCTGTTACTGTGTCGGGAGGCCCTGTTACTGTGTCGGGAGGCCCTGTTACTGTGTCGGAAGGCCCTGTTACTGCGTCGGGAGGCCCTGTTACTTCGTCGGAAGGCCCTATTACTGCGTCGGGAGGCCCTATTACTGTGTAGGGAGGCCCTATTACTGCGTAGGGAGGCCCTGGCACTGCGTCGGGAGGCCCTATTACTGTGTCGGGAGGCCCTATTACTGTGTCGGGAGGCCCTATTACTGTGTCGGGAGGCCCTGGCACTGTGTCGGGAGGCCCTGGCACTGTGTCGGGAGGCCCTGGCACTGTGTCGGGAGGCCCTGGCACTGTGTCGGGAGGCCCTGGCACTGTGTCGGGAGGCCCTGGCACTGTGTCGGGAGGCCCTGGCACTGTGTCGGGAGGCCCTATTACTGTGTCGGGAGGCCCTATCACTGTGTCGGGAGGCCCTGGCACTGTGTCGGGAGGCCCTGTTACTGCGTCGGGAGGCCCTGTTACTGCGTCGGGAGGCCCTGTTACTGCGTCGGGAGGCCCTGTTACTGCGTCGGGAGGCCCTGGCACTGCGTCGGGAGGCCCTGGCACTGCGTCGGGAGGCGCTGGCACTGCGTCGGGAGGCCCTGGCACTGCGTCGGGAGGCCCTGTTACTGCGTCGGGAGGCCCTGTTACTGCGTCGGGAGGCCCTGTTACTGCGTCGGGAGGCCCTGTTACTGCGTCGGGAGGCCCTGGCACTGCGTCGGGAGTGCATGTTACTGCGTCGGGAGTGCATGTTACTGCGTCGGGAGTGCATGTTACTGCGTCGGGAGGCCCTGTTACTGCGTCGGGAGGCCCTGGCACTGTCTCGGGAGGCCCTGGCACTGCGTCGGGAGGCCCTGTTTCTGCGTCGGGAGGCCCTGTTTCTGCGTCGGGAGGCCCTGGCACTGCGTCGGGAGGCCTGTTACTGCGTCGGGAGGCCCTGTTACTGCGTCGGGAGGCCCTGGCACTGCGTCGGGAGGCCCTGGCACTGTGTCGGGAGGCCCTGGCACTGTGTCGGGAGGCCCTGGCACTGTGTCGGGAGGCCCTGGCACTGTGTCGGGAGGCCCTGGCACTGCGTCGGGAGGCCCTGTTACTGCGTCGGCAGGCCCTGTTACTGCGTCGGGAGGCCCTATTACTGCGTCGGGAGGCCCTATTACTGCGTCGGGAGGCCCTGTTACTGCGTCGGGAGGCCCTGGCACTGCGTCGGGAGGCCCTGGCACTGCGTCGGGAGGCCCTGTTACTGCGTCGGGAGGCCCTGTTACTGCGTCGGGAGGCCCTGTTACTGCGTCGGGAGGCCCTGTTACTGCGTCGGGAGTGCATGTTACTGTGTTGGGAGTGCATGTTACTGTGTCGGGAGGCCCTGTTACTGTGTCGGGAGGCCCTGTTACTGTGTCGGGAGGCCCTGTTACTGTGTCGGGAGGCCCTGTTACTGTGTCGGGAGGCCCTGTTACTGTGTCGGGAGGCCCTGTTACTGTGTCGGTAGGCCCTGTTACTGTGTCGGGAGGCCCTGGCACTGTGTCGGGAGGCCCTATTACTGTGTCGGGAGGCCCTGTTACTGTGTCGGGAGGCCCTGGCACTGTCTCGGGAGGCCCTGGCACTGTGTCGGGAGGTCCTGTTACTGTGTCGGGAGGCCCTGTTACTGTGTCGGGAGGCCCTGGCACTGTGTCGCGCTGTCCGTCAGAAAAGTTTATTAATTGAAAACTGTTTTTCCTCACCACTGACGCATCGGACGTGTTACAGGCATCTTCACTATGTGGTTCATCTTCATGTCTAACTTTCCCTCTTACTGAGGCAGTTTGTTTTGCATGGTCTGGTGCCCCGGATGGATGGAGATTTCACTTAAGGACCAATATAACGGTCTAAAATGTGCAATCTCACGGCACCCGGGGCACTGGGCCATGTTAAACGAACTGGCCCACTCTCTGACCCCTAAGCCTTCACCCGTGACCTCCCATTGGCCCAGGGCCTCCTGTCTAACCCTCTAATCAGTCTCTCTGACAGGAAGTTACTCCAGTAGATAGGTTTATGGTGAATAGGACTTCTCCACTCCTCATAGGAGCCCAGGGCCTCCTGTCTAACCCTCTAATCAGTCTCTCTGACAGGAAGTTACTCCAGTAGATAGGCTTATGGTGAATAGGACTTCTCCACTCCTCATAGGAGTTGAATCCTGGACCAGCTGCTGGGGACAAAAAGAGGGAATTGATCTGGCAACTGGAGGGCTGCTGGGTTCACAGCCTAAAGATATTCCCCTGCTGTTGAGCCCTTGAGCAAGGTCCTTAACATCACAACATGCTCTCCATTCAGCTTGACCCTGTGCTCGTCTCAACTGTGAGGGATGTGTGCCGTCATGACTTTTTGACACTGACATGGGGTGCTCCATGTTCCTGCTGGTAGCAGGCCTTAACCTGGATGCAGTTGTATCTATCTCCGCCAGAGTCCTTTAGAAATCCGATGACAAACCTGCATGGATTAGCAAAAAAAACGACAATACGGTACTTGTATTTAGACAATTGTAGTGAAGACAGCCACAGTTTACACAGGAGTGTACAGGTTCCACCTCTCAACTACTTGTGGGCTACAGGTTCCACCACTCAACTACTTGTGGGCTACAGGTTCCACCTCTCAACTACTTGTGGGCTACAGGTTCCACCACTCAACTACTTGTGGGCTACAGGTTCCACCACTCAACTACTTATGGGCTACAGGTTCCACCACTCAACTACTTATCGGCTACAGGTTCCACCACTCAACAACTTGTGGGCTACAGGTTCCACCACTCAACTACTTATGGGCTACAGGTTCCACCACTCAACTACTTGTGGGCTACAGGTTCCACCACTCAACTACTTATGGGCTACAGGTTCCACCACTCAACCACTTGTGGTCTACAGCTTCCACCACTCAACTACTTGTGGTCTACAGCTTCCACCACTCAACTACTTGTGGTCTACAGGTTCCACCACTCAACTACTTGTGGTCTACAGGTTCCACCACTCAACTACTTGTGGTCTACAGGTTCCACCACTCAACTACTTGTGGTCTACGTGTAAAACCGTGATCTGTTGAACAACATGTTTGTACGAGGCAGGAATTAAAAAACGTGTAAACAGTTCCCTGGGACTAGGGCTGCAGAAAATGCAGTAACTTTCCCCAGGTTTTCCAGAACTCGTGGTTCTGATGAGATGTCTTGATCTCCTGCTTGTCCCCCTCCTGGTTCCCGGAAATATTTCAACCGGATTTTGGGAAAGTTACCAGATTTTTTAATTTGTTTTTAGCAACTACCTGGGAGAGAAATCAACCACGTCTGTATTATAGAATGAGCTTCCTAAGTTACAATGAGATAGACAATAACGTGTGGATCTACAGGTAGCTACACAAAAATACAAATAAACACCAACATAATGTCTTAATAGGGCGCTGGGTCACCACGAGCCAGAACAGGATTAATGATGCATAGATTTTTACTGAGACGGCCATGGCATATGGTTTACATCGTGTTCATGCTCATCAAACCATTCAGGGACCACTCGTACCCTGTGGATGGGAGCATTGTCATCCTATGGAGGCAGAGCCATGGTATCCAAAATAATATCCTGCACAGTATTGTTATACATAACCCCAAGCATGATGGGATGTTAATTGCTTAATTAACTCAGGAACCACACCTGTGTTGAAACACCTGCTTTCAATATACTTTATATCCCTCATTTAGTCAACTGTCAACTATTGTTTTGGCAGTTTCCTGTCTGTATCATGTTTAATGAAACGATTCTCTCTACACTCAGCTGTTACCTTTTATTTTGATCTAACATGCTGCACCCTCCTGAATAAACATCAAGAACAAGGAGATTTCCCTGGTGGGAAGTCCCTAAAGTTCTACATCTGTCTGGGTGTTATGTGCTTCAGTCTTTAAAACGCAGCTAGAAAAATATAGTTTATTTGCTTTAAACATATTATTAGTTACACTGATGAACTCCGCAGATGCAGTTAGTTATCTAGCTATCTAGCTCTTCCCCAGTTAGTTATCTAGAAAGCTAGCTCTTCCCCAGTTAGTTATCTAGCTAGCTAGCTCTTCCCCAGTTAGTTATCTAGCTAGCTAGCTCTTCCCCCGTTAGTTATCTAGCTAGCTAGCTCTTCCCCCGTTAGTTATCTAGCTAGCTAGCTCTTCCCCGTTAGTTATCTAGCTATCTATCTCTTCCCCAGTTATTTATCTAGCTAGCTAGCTTTTCCCCGTTAGTTATCTAGCTAGCTAGCTCTTCCCCAGTTAGTTTTCTAGCTCTTCACCAGGAGTACAACAAAATGTCATTTTTATAATCTTTATAGTTATTATTAATTTCCCCTCGCATCTAGAGCTGGCTAATATAGCAAGCCTGTTGATGGTACAGTAGCTTGGATGAATGCAATGTGAGACATTAGCTATATGGGCGACGTTGTTATCTAGATAATTGAGTGATGAAATCCGAAGGAATAAAATCACATCAGAAAAAGGTTTATAGCTAAACTGGAATTACTGAGTCTACTATTCCAAATCTTTACATAAATTAGATCAAAATCGCGTAGAAAGAGCATTAGGCTGAATTAGCAATCTATCTTTTTTTACCTGATAAGTAGTGACTTGCTGAGAGTTTACAATGTTAGTAAACTTGTTAGGTACCAACCTGGAGATGTAAACCTATGGGTCCCGCCCTCCATTTAGCTAGCCAATCAATGGCATTATAACAAAAATCAGTGTTACGATTGGTCAATGAGGCTGCCAGTCATATTTGTGTAACGTCATTGTAGATTTGCGAGCACACGGAGATCATATCGCTTGAGCACAGGTGAATTTGGAGAGAGCGCAGGCAACCATATGGTGAACAGGAAGAAGCGTGCTCCACCCTTATTTTCTTGTTCTCAATTCCACTTTCTGGGAACGCAACATTCTTCCCTGAGCTCTCAACTATCTCTTAGCTCCTCAACGTGATCCCCTGTGACCTAGACATGTTTTATCTGAACTCTCAACTCTGTCTACATTATACTCAGCGTTCTCCACATTCCTACCTGATTCTTTGAGTTATGAGACGGAAGTGATGCCATATTCTTGGTAACAGACTCATGACGAGAGGCAGGGAGTGTGTTGTGTACCTCCAAGTTGATTTGCAAAATTTCATTAAGATTGCTGTCATATATAAAACATCAGGAACACCTGGTCTTTCCATGACACAGACTGGCCAGGTGAGTCCAGGTGAAAGCTATGATCCCTTAGTGATGTCACTTGTTAAATCCACTTCAATCAGTGTAGATGAAGGGGAGGAGACAGGTTAAGGAGACAATTGAGACATGGACTGTGTATGTGTGCCATTCAGAGTGAATGGGCAAGACACGCTCAACAGTTTCCTGTGTGTATCAAGAATGGTCCACCACCCAAAGGACATCCAGCCAATTTGACACAACTGTGGGAAGCATTGGGGTCAAAATGGGCCAGCGTCCCTGTGGAACATTTTCCAAACCTTGTAGAGTCCATGCACCGACGACTTGAGGCTGACTCAATATTAGGAATGTGTTCCTAAAGTTTTGTACACTCAGTGTATAGGTACTATTTGGGACTCAGCCTTCTCACCAGAACGTTCTGTCACCTCAGTGTTATTCCTGATAAGATGGAGAGAAGCTGCATTGATAAGAGAACGCAATTACGCCTGACCAATCTCCTCTGGTGTGTGTGTGTGTGTGTGTGTGCACCTCTCCAACTCCCTCCACTAGATGGCAGTAGAGCGCTCCTTTAGTATGTGAGATCACTGACCTTCAACCATCACAGTTCAGAGCAGCCTCTCTTCTTCTGGCTATTGACCTCCGTGACCTTTACACTCCAGGAGAACATGGTGGAAGAGAAGAAGAGTGAGGTCATGAAAGTGTGTGTGTGTATATGAATCCCATGCTGCTGTTTTGGGTGTTTCCTTTAGCTTCCATATGACCTCCATATCTCCACTACTAGCTCAGTGCTGAAAACGAATTTACAATCAGTTATCATTCATCACTCTCTCTCTGTCCTCTCTCTCTCTATGTCCCCCCCCCCTCTCTCTCTCTCTCTCTCTCTCTCGCTGTCCCCCCCCCTCTCTCTCTCTCTGTCCTCTCTCTTGCTCTGTCCTCTCTCACGTTCTCTAGCCATCTCTCTTGCTCTGTCCTCTCTCTCGCTCTGTCCAGTCTTGTACAACTGACTAGGTACCCTCCTTTCCCCTCTTGCTCTCTCTCTGTGGATATACATTTATCCCTCTGTGGATATATATTTCTCTCTCTCTCTGTTGATATATATTTCTCTCTCTCTCTGTTGATATATATTTCTCCCTCTCTGTTGATATATATTTCTCCCTCTCTGTTGATATATATTTCTTTCTGTGGATATATATTTCTCTCTTTCTGTGGATATATATATCTCTGTGGATATAAATTTCTCTCTCTGTGGATATCAATTTCTCTCTCTGTGGATATATATTTCTCTCTCTCTGTTGATATATATTTCTCTCTCTCTGTTGATATATATTTCTCCCTCTCTGTTGATATATATTTCTCCCTCTCTGTTGATATATATTTCTCCCTCTCTGTTGATATTTCTCTCTCTGTTGATATATATTTCTCTCTCTGTGGATATATATATTTCTCTCTCTGTTGATATATATTTCTCTCTCTGTGGATATATATATTTCTCTCTCTGTTGATATATATTTCCTTCTCTCTCTGTAATGTCCGTTGAATAAATAATTGGACCAAGGCGCAGCGTGAGTAGAGTTCCACATATTTATTACAGTGAAACCTCAAAAACAACAAAGAATTAACAAACGTGCCATTTGACAGCGCACTAAACAAAACAAAACAATATCCCACAATGCATGTGGGAAAAGGACCACACTAAGTACGATCCCCAATTGGAGGCAACGATCATCAGCTGCCTCCAATTGGGAACCATACACACACACCAACATATAAATATAATACCTAGAAACACCCCATGTCATGCCCTGACCTAAAACATCATAGAGAACCCCGAGGGCTCTCTATGGTCAGGGCGTGACAGTACCCCCCCCCCCCCCCCAAAGGTGTGGTCTCCGACCGCAAAACCTGAACCTAGATGGGGAGGGTAGGGTGGGCAACTAGCGTCGGTGGTGGCCCAGGTTTCACCGGACTGATGACACGCTCTTCAGAGCGAGTGTGGGGAGCCGGCACAGGATGTACCGGGCTGGGGAGGCGCACTGGAGGCCTGGTGCTTGGAGCCGGCACAGGATGTACCGGGCTGGGGAGGTGCACTGGAGGCCTGGTGCTTGGAGCCGGCACAGGATGTACCGGGCTGGGGAGGTGCACTGGAGGCCTGGTGCTTGGAGCCGGCACAGGATGTACCGGGCTGGGGAGGCGCACTGGAGGCCTGGTGCTTGGAGCCGGCACAGGATGTACCGGGCTGGGGAGGTGCACTGGAGGCCTGGTGCTTGGAGCCGGCACAGGATGTACCGGGCTGGGGAGGTGCACTGGAGGCCTGGTGCTCGGAGCCGGCACAGGATGTACCGGGCTGGGGAGGTGCACTGGAGGCCTGGTGCTTGGAGCCGGCACAGGATGTACCGGGCTGGGGAGGTGCACTGGAGGCCTGGTGCTTGGAGCCGGCACAGGATGTACCGGGCTGGGGAGGCGCACTGGAGGCCTGGTGCTTGGAGCCGGCACAGGATGTACCGGGCTGGGGAGGTGCACTGGAGGCCTGGTGCTTGGAGCCGGCACAGGTGGCACTGGACTGATGACACGCTCTTCAGGGCAAGTGCGGTGCAGAACCAACATCTCTCTACGATCTCCCTCCTCCAGCTGCTCCATCGGCTCCCAGACGGTCTCTGTCTCTCTCCTCGGATCGGCCGACAACCCCTTGTGCCCCCCCCCATTTTTTTTCATGTCCAGCTCTCCTTAACCTTCTGGGCTGCTTGGTCCTGTAGCGGTGGAATATTCTGTCACGTTGAATAAATAATTGGACCAAGGCGCAGCGTGAGTAGAGTTCCACATATTTATTACAGTGAAACCTCAAAAACAACAAAGAATTAATGAACGTGCCATTTGACAGCGCACTAAACAAAACAAAACAATATCCCACAATGCATAAAAGGACCACACCAAGTACGATCCCCAATTAGAGGCAACGATCATCAGCTGCCTCCAATTGGGAACCATACTCACACACACCAACATAGAAATTAAAGACTAGAACACCCCCTAGTCACGCCCTGACCTAAAACACCATAGAGAACCCAGAGGGCTCTCTATTGGCAGGGCGTGACTCTCTCTCTCTCTCTCTCTCTGTTGATATATATTTCTCTCTCTCTCTCTCTGTTGATATATATTTATCTCTGTTGATATATATTTCTCTCTCTCTGTTGATATATATTTCTCTGATATATATTTCACTCTCTCTGTTGATATTCACTGCTCAAAAAAATAAAGGGAACACTAAAATAACACATCCTAGATCTGAATGAATGAAATATTCTTATTAAATACTTTTTTTCTTTCAACATAGTTGAATGTGCTGACAACAAAATCACAGAAATGAATGGAAATCAAATTTATCAACCCATGGAGGTCTGGATTTGGAGTCAATTAAAGTGGAAAACCACACTACAGGCTGATCCAACTTTGATCTAAAGTCCTTAAAACAAGTCAAAATGAGGCTCAGTAGTGTGTGTGGCCTCCACGTGCCTGTATGACCTCCCTACAACGCCTGGGCATGCTCCTGATGAGGTGGCGGATGGTCTCCTGAGGGATCTCCTCCCAGACCTGGACTACAGCATCCGCCAACTCCTGGACAGTCTGTGGTGCAACGTGGCGTTGGTGGATGGAGCGAGGCATGATGTCCCAGATGTGCTCAATTGGATTCAGGTCTGGGGAACGGGCGGGCCAGTCCCCATAGCATCAATGCCTTCCTCTTGCAGGAACTGCTGACACACTCCAGCCACATGAGGTCTAGCATTGTCTTGCATTAGGAGGAACCCAGGGCCACCCGCACCAGCATATGGTCTCACAAGGGGTCTGAGGATCTCATCTCGGTACCTAATGGCAGTCAGGCTACCTCTGGCGAGCACATGGAGGGCTGTGCGGCCCCCCAAAGAAAAGCCACCCCACACCATGACTGACCCACCGCCAAACCGGTCATGCTGGAGGATGTTGCAGGCAGCAGAACGTTCTACCACTGCGTCTCCAGACTCTGTCACATCTGTCACATGTGCTCAGTGTGAACCTGCTTTCATCTGTGAAGAGCACAGGGCGCCAGTGGCGAATTTGCCAATCTTGGTGTTCTCTGGCAAATGCCAAATGTCCTGCACGGTGTTGGGCTGTAAGCACAACCCCCACCTGTGGACGTCGGGCCCTCATACCACCCTCATGGAGTCTGTTTCTGACAGTTTGAGCAGACACATGCACATTTGTGGCCTGCTGGAGGTCGTTTTGCAGGGCTCTGGCAGTGCTCCTCCTGCTCCTCCTTGCACAAAGGCAGAGGTAACGGTCCTGCTGCTGGGTTGTTGCCCTCCTACTGCCTCCTCCACGTCTCCTGATGTACTGGCCTGTCTCCTGGTAGCGCCTCCATGCTCTGGACACTACGCTGACAGACCCAGCAAACATTCTTGCCACAGCTCGCATTGATGTGCCATCCTGGATGAGCTGCGCTACCTGAGCCACTTGTGTGGGTTGTAGACGCCGTCTCATGCTACCACTAGAGTGAAAGCACCGCCAGCATTCAAAAGTGACCAAAACATCAGCCAGGAAGCATAGGAACTGAGAAGTGGTCTGTGGTCACCACATGCAGAACCACTCCATTATTGGGGGTGTCTTGCTAATTGCCTATAACTTCCTGTTGTCTATTCCATTTGCACAACAGCATGTGAAATGTATTGTCAATCAGTGTTGCTTCCTAAGTGGACAGTTTGATTTCACAGAAGTGTGATTGACTTGGAGTTACATTGTGTTGTTTAAGTGTTCCCTTTATTTTTTTGAGCAATGTATATTTCTCTCTGATATAAATTTTTCTCTCTCTGTTGATATCAAATCAAATCAAATGTATTTATATAGCCCTTCGTACATCAGCTGATATCTCAAAGTGCTGTACAGAAACCCAGCCTAAAACCCCAAACAGCAAGCAATGCAGGTGTAGAAGCACCTATCTCTGTTGATATATATTTCTCTCTGATATATATTTCTCTCTCTCTGTTGATATATATTTCTTTCTCTCTCTCTGTTGATATATATTTTTCTCTCTCTCTCTCTGTTGATATATATTTCTCTCTCTCTCTCTGTTGATATATATTTCTCTCTCTCTCTGTTGATATATATTTCTCTCTCTCTCTGTTGATATATATTACTCTCTGTTTGCTACATTTACATACATTTTACATACACATTTTACATACATGATACTTTTATATAAAGCAGTAACATAACAATAATACAATACCGAACATAAACTCTTTAATCCCAACCCCTCAGCCCATCCCACCTATCACCATAAACCTCATCTCTTTAATCCCACCCCCTCAGCCCATCCCACCTATCACCATAGACCTCAGCTCTTTAATCCCACCCCCTCAGCCCATCCCACCTATCGCCATAGACCTCAGCTCTTTAATCCCATCCCCTCAGCCACTCTCAGCCCATCCCACCTATCACCATAGACCTCAGCTCTTTAATCCCACCCCTCAGCCTCTCTCAGCCCATCCCACCTATCACTATAGACCTCAGCTCTTTAATCCCACCCCTCAGCCTCTCTCAGACCATCCCACCTATCACTATAGACCTCAGCTCTTTAATCCCACCCCTCAGCCTCTCTCAGACCATCCCACCTATCACCATAGACCACCCTCGTTTGGTTTCCATGTGCGATATATTTTTCAATTGTGCTGTGATGTTTGACATATTTTTTAAAATATTAAACCTCCTCCATGTATATCTCACTAGGCCAGGATATTAAACCTCCATGTATATCTCACTAGGCCAGGATATTAAACCTCCATGTATATCTCACTAGGTCAGGATATTAAACCTCCATGTATATCTCACTAGGTCAGGATATTAAACCTCCTCCATGTATATCTCACTAGGTCAGGATATTAAACCTCCTCCATGTATATCTCACTAGGTCAGGATATTAAACCTCCTCCATGTATATCTCACTAGGTCAGGATATTAAACCTCCATATATCTCACTAGGTCAGGATATTAAACCTCCATGTATATCTCACTAGGTCAGGATATTAAACCTCCTCCATGTATATCTCACTAGGTCAGGATATTAAACCTCCATGTATCTCTCACTAGGTCAGGATATTAAACCTCCTCCATGTATATCTCACTAGGTCAGGATATTAAACCTCCTCCATGTATATCTCACTAGGTCAGGATATTAAACCTCCATGTATCTCTCACTAGGTCTCATGTATATCTCACTAGGTCAGGATATTAAACCTCCTCCATGTATATCTCACTAGGTCAGGATATTAAACCTCCATATATCTCACTAGGTCATATTAAACCTCCATATATATCTCACTAGGTCAGGATATTAAACCTCCTCCATGTATATCTCACTAGGTCAGGATATTAAACCTCCATGTATATCTCACTAGGTCATATTAAACCTCCTCCATGTATATCTCAGGTCAGGATATTAAACCTCCTCCATGTATATCTCACTAGGTCAGGATATTAAACCTCCTCCATGTATATCTCACTAGGTCAGGATATTAAACCTCCATGTATCTCTCACTAGGTCAGGATATTAAACCTCCTCCATGTATATCTCACTAGGTCAGGATATTAAACCTCCTCCATGTATATCTCACTAGGTCAGGATATTAAACCTCCATGTATCTCTCACTAGGTCAGGATATTAAACCTCCTCCATGTATATCTCACTAGGTCAGGATATTAAACCTCCTCCATGTATATCTCACTAGGTCAGGATATTAAACCTCCATATATCTCACGAGGTCAGGTTATTAAACCTCCATATATATCTCACTAGGTCAGGATATTAAACCTCCTCCATGTATATCTCACTAGGTCAGGATATTAAACCTCCATGTATATCTCACTAGGTCAGGATATTAAACCTCCTCCATGTATATCTCACTAGGTCAGGATATTAAACCTCCTCCATGTATATCTCACTAGGTCAGGATATTAAACCTCCTCCATGTATATCTCACTAGGTCAGGATATTAAACCTCCTCCATGTATATCTCACTAGGTCAGGATATTAAACCTCCATATATCTCACTAGGTCAGGTTATTAAACCTCCATGTATATCTCACTAGGTCAGGATATTAAACCTCCTCCATGTATATCTCACTAGGTCAGGATATTAAACCTCCATGTATATCTCACTAGGTCAGGGTATTAAACCTCCTCCATGTATATCTCACTAGGTCAGGATATTAAACCTCCTCCATGTATATCTCACTAGGTCAGGATATTAAACCTCTATGTATATCTCACTAGGTCAGGGTATTAAACCTCCTCCATGTATATCTCACTAGGTCAGGATATTAAACCTCCTCCATGTATATCTCACTAGGTCAGGATATTAAACCTCCATGTATATCTCACTAGGTCAGGATATTAAACCATGTATATCTCACTAGGTCAGGGTATTAAACCTCCTCCATGTATTTCTCACTAGGTCAGGATATTAAACCTCCATGTATATCTCACTAGGTCAGGATATTAAACCTCCATGTATATCTCACTAGGTCAGGATATTAAACATCCTCCATGTATATCTCACTAGGTCAGGATATTAAACCTCCATGTATATCTCACTAAATCAGGATATTAAACCTCCTCCATGTATATCTCACTAGGTCAGGATATTAAACCTCCATGTATATCTCACTAGGTCAGGATATTAAACCTCCTCCATGTATATCTCACTTGGTCAGGATATTAAACCTCCTCCATGTATATCTCACTAGGTCAGGGTATTAAACCTCCTCCATGTATATCTCACTAGGTCAGGATATTAAACCTCCTCCATGTATGTCTCACTAGGTCAGGATATTAAACCTCCTCCATGTATATCTCACTAGGTCAGGATATTAAACCTCCTCCATGTATATCTCACTAGGTCAAGATATTAAACCTCCATATATCTCACTAGGTCAGGTTATTAAACCTCCATGTATATCTCACTAGGTCAGGATATTAAACCTCCTCCATGTATATCTCACTAGGTCAGGATATTAAACCTCCATGTATATCTCACTAGGTCAGGGTATTAAACCTCCTCCATGTATATCTCACTAGGTCAGGATATTAAACCTCCTCCATGTATATCTCACTAGGTCAGGATATTAAACCTCTATGTATATCTCACTAGGTCAGGGTATTAAACCTCCTCCATGTATATCTCACTAGGTCAGGATATTAAACCTCCTCCATGTATATCTCACTAGGTCAGGATATTAAACCTCCATGTATATCTCACTAGGTCAGGATATTAAACCATGTATATCTCACTAGGTCAGGGTATTAAACCTCCTCCATGTATTTCTCACTAGGTCAGGATATTAAACCTCCATGTATATCTCACTAGGTCAGGATATTAAACCTCCATGTATATCTCACTAGGTCAGGATATTAAACATCCTCCATGTATATCTCACTAGGTCAGGATATTAAACCTCCATGTATATCTCACTAAATCAGGATATTAAACCTCCTCCATGTATATCTCACTAGGTCAGGATATTAAACCTCCATGTATATCTCACTAGGTCAGGATATTAAACCTCCTCCATGTATATCTCACTAGGTCAGGGTATTAAACCAACTCCATGTATATCTCACTAGGTCAGGATATTAAACCTCCTCCATGTATATCTCACTAGGTCAGGATATTAAACCTCCTCCATGTATATCTCACTAGGTCAGGGTATTAAACCTCCTCCATGTATTACTCACTAGGTCAGGATATTAAACCTCCTCCATGTATATCTCACTAGGTCAGGATATTAAACCTCCTCCATGTATATCTCACTAGGTCAGGATATTAAACCTCCTCCTGACCTAGGATATTAAATATAGTTTGTAGAGTGATTTCCTTTACAATCCATTGAGGTACTTAAATATTATAATCTCCCACTATAATAATAGATTATTTTTGTTACTTGTGAGCTCAGTAGTTTTTAAAATATATATTCTAAGAATAATCATTATTATATAGATTAATTATCCAGATCCATATTTAAAATAATCCATCTACCTGCGGATCAGTTTGATCAATCGGATCTTCTGTATTAACTTGTCTGTATTAACTTGTTTGTATTAACTTGTCTGTATTAACTTGTTTGTATTATCTTGTCTGTATTAACTTGTCTGTATTAACTTGTTTGTATTAACTTGTCTGTATTAACTTGTCTGTATTAACTTGTCTGTATTAACTTGTCTGTATTAACTTGTTTGTATTAACTTGTCTGTATTAACTTGTTTGTATTAACTTGTCTGTATTAACTTGTTTGTATTAACTTGTCTGTATTAACTTGTTTGTATTAACTTGTCTGTATTAACTTGTTTGTATTAACTTGTCTATATTAACTTGTTTGTATTATCTTGTCTGTATTAACTTGTTTGTATTAACTTGTCTGTATTAACTTGTTTGTATTAACTTGTCTGTATTAACTTGTTTGTATTAACTTGTCTGTATTAACTTGTTTGTATTAACTTGTTTGTATTAACTTGTCTATATTAACTTGTTTGTATTATCTTGTCTGTATTAACTTGTCTGTATTAACTTGTTTGTATTATCTTGTCTGTATTAACTTGTTTGTATTATCTTGTCTGTATTAACTTGTTTGTATTAACTTGTCTGTATTAACTTGTTTGTATTAACTTGTCTGTATTAACTTGTTTGTATGAACTTGTTTGTATTAACTTGTCTGTATTAACTTGTTTGTATTAACTTGTCTGTATTAACTTGTTTGTATTAACTTGTCTGTATTAACTTGTTTGTATTAACTTGTTTGTATTAACTTGTCTGTATTAACTTGTTTGTATTAACTTGTTTGTATTATCTTGTCTGTATTAACTTGTTTGTATTAACTTGTCTGTATTAACTTGTCTGTATTAACTTGTCTGTATCAACTTGTTTGTATTAACTTGTCTGTATTAACTTGTTTGTATTAACTTGTCTATATTAACTTGTTTGTATTAACTTGTCTGTATTAACTTGTTTGTATTAACTTGTCTATATTAACTTGTTTGTATTATCTTGTCTGTATTAACTTGTTTGTATTAACTTGTCTGTATTAACTTGTCTGTATTAACTTGTTTGTATTAACTTGTTTGTATTAACTTCTTGCTCCTACTTGAGACGCAGATGTCTCAAGTAGACACCTGGAAATGCAAATGCGCTACGCTAAATGCTAAATGTACTCGTTAAAACTCAAACCTTAATCAAATTCACATGCAGGGTATTGAATTAAAGCTACACTCGTTGTGAACCTAGCCAACAAGTCAGATTTTTAAAATGCTTTTCGGCGAAAGCATGAGAAGCTATTATCTGATAGCATGCAACACCTCAAAATGCCTGAATGCGACGTAAACAAAGACTTTGCTTATCCGGCGCTACACAAAACGCAGAAGTAAAATATAAAACATTCATTACCTTTGACGAGCTTCTTTCTTGGCACTCCTATATGCCCCATAAACATCACTATTGGGTCTTTTTTTCGTTTAAATCGGTCCATATATACCCAAAATAGCTTTCTATGGAAGCTGTGTCATTCAGAAAAAAACATCGTTTTTAAACGCTGCGTCATTTTTTAAAATTAAAAAAGTCGACGATAAACTTTCACAAAACACTTCGAAATACTTTTGTAATCCAACTTTAGGTATTAGTGAACGTTTATAATCTATCAAAATGATTACAGGGCAATGTATATTCAATAGCTCCTCGTCTGCAAATCAATGGCTGCCAATGTGCACATTCAAACCATCCTGGTGGAGACCGGAAGAAACGGAATCCTGTTAGTTGGATTTCCCAAGAAAAAAGTCCATTGAAAATGACGACAATGGCGACATCGTGTGGAATCTGTATGAATTGCATGCAGATCCATAATTAATTTTGTGCTCTTTTAACAACCCATGAAAGTGACTTATGGAAATTATTTTTAGCTTTCAGAGAGCAGTTTTTCTTGCGTTTTTCAATGAAACACACGATCTGTTATAGTCACAGCCGTGATTTAATCAGTTTTAGAAACTTCAGAGTGTTTTCTATCCACACATACTAATCATATGCATATACTATATTCCTGGCATGAGTAGCAGGACGCTGAAAAGTTGCGCGATTTTTAACAGAATGTTCGAAAAAGGAAGGGGTAGACTTGTCTGTATTAACTTGTTTGTATTAACTTGCTTGTATTAACTTGTTTGTATTAACTTGCTGGTATTAACTTACCTCATTTGCACACACTTTATATAGACTTTTTTTCCTAATGTGTTATTGACTGTTACGGATATCCTGTGTGTGTATCTATTTTCTTTCCTTCTGCCCTATTCACAGGTGCCGCCAATCAGAAGACACCTGCTCCTTTTCCCTTACCCAATCACACCCCCCCCCCATCGAAGTATGTTGAACTTGCTGATTCAATACAGTTACCAATCACTCGTGAGCAGCTGATTGCTAACCAAAAGGTGGACAACAAGCTTGCTAAATGTTTTTCTAGTGTTGTCTCATTGGAAGATGTGAAGAAGAAGAACGTGGCTTACTTCATTGATGATCTCCTCATGCGTAAATGGACATCCCATGATGACGCGGGTGGAGATTGGAATGCTGTTTACCAAATAGTGATTCCTACAGCCTTTCGACAAAATGTGTTATCCCTTGCTCATGATCACCAGTGGTTCTGGTCATTTAGGAATCACCAAGACTTATGATCGGATCCTTCGACATTTCTTTTGGCCAGGTTTAAAACAAGATGTGGCTCAGTTCTGTCGGACATGCCACATGTCAGATAACAGGAAAACCAAATCAAGTTATTCCTCCCGCTCCTCTTTGTCCGGTACCTGTCATAGGTGAACCATTCGAGCATGTGGTTGTTGATTGTGTTGGACCGTTACCGAAGACAAAATCGGGTAACCAGTTTCTGTTAACGATTATGTGTATGGTAACAAGATACCACGAGGCCATTCCTCTGCGAAGGATTACAGCCCCAGTAGTGAGTAAAGCCTTAATTAAATTCTTCACGACATTCGGGTTACCTAAGGTGGTACAAAATGATCAAGGTACCAATTTCCTATCAAAGCTCTTCAAGCAGGTGTAAAAATCCTTGTCAGTTATGCACCAAGTGTCAAGCGCCAGAGTCTCAGGGTGCGCTTGAACATTGGCATCAGACACTGAAGTCTATGCTAAGTAAATATTGTTTGGAATTTGAGAAAGATTGGGATGAGGGAGTTCCTCTAGTTTTGTTTGCTGCTTGTGAAACTGTACAAGAGTCTCTGGGGTTCAGCCTGGCTGAACTAATGTTTGATCACACAGTGAGAGGACCAATGAAAGTCCTTAAACAACAGTTTTTGTCCCAAGAGTTGTGTGCGGGAGATGAGAATGTGTTGGACTACGTTAGTCGCTTTCGTGAGCGCCTACGCCAAGCCTGTGCTCTCGCAAAAGAAGCTCTGTCTTACTCACAGAGGAGTATGAAAAGACATTATGATAAACAGGCAGTTTCTCGTTCACTACAGCCTCGTGACCAAGTACTGGTGTTATTACCTGTTCCAGGATCTTCACTGTCAGCTCGTTTCTCTGGTCCTTATTTAATTGAAAATAAATTAAGTGAAACTGATTATGTGCTTCCAACTCCTGATAGAAAACGCCAATCTCGTGTGTGCCACATTAACATGTTGAAAGCATACCACACCCGACCCATCACACAGCTAGATAGTTCAAAAACACAGGAAGGTACTGCTGTCTCCTCTGCTTCTGCTGCTATGATAGTGGACTGTCATATTGATGATGTTGATGGAGATGGATTAGAGTTGTGCAATACTCAGCAGCCGTGTGTTAGATTGCCCAACTCTCTCCAGTCAGGTCTGGTTAATTTAACGAATGGACAGGCCAATGATATTGTGAGGCTACTACACAGTTTTCCATGTCTCTTTAATGACGTTCCTACTCGCACAAACGTGTTGGAATATGACATTAATGTTGGCAACGCTGCCCCTATCAAGCAACACCCATATCATATCACTTCTTCTAAGAGGAAGATAATGAGGGATGAAGTGAGGTATTTGTTGGAGAATGACCTGGCTATGCCAAGTTCAAGCCCTTGGAGTTCTCCTTGCATTCTGGTTCCTAAACCTGATAGTACGTCCAGGTTATGTACGGATTATCGAAAGGTACATTCTGTCACAATGCCAGATTCGTTCCCGTTACCCAGACTGGACGACTGTATCGACACTGTTGGTGCTGCTACTTATGTAACAAAGTTGGACCTCTTAAAAGGTTACTGGCAGGTTCCGTTAACCTCACGTGCTTCTGAGATGTCTGCCTTTGTGACCCCAGACAGCTTCCTACAATACTCTGTCATGGCTTTTGGGATTCGGAATGCATCAGCCACTTTCAGACGACTGGTTAACCCCTTATTAGCTGGCGTTCCCAATTGTAGTGCCTACATTGATCTAGTGATTTATTCATCTGAGTGGTCAGATCATGTTAACTCTCTAAGGGTAGTATATGAACATTTGGCAGCTGCTTCTCAAACCCTGCGAGTTTGGGAAGGCTACTGTTACCTATCATGGCAAAGAGGTCGAACATGGACAGGTGCGCCCTGTTGATGCCAAGGTCTTGGCTATAACTGCATTTCCCGCACCTACCACCAGACAAGAGGTACGCTGCTTTTTAGGGATGGTTGGCTACTACCGTAGTTACTGTAAAAACTTCTCTGCGGTAGTTGCTCCATTAACTGATTTGCTCAGTCCGGCTAGATCATTTGTGTGGTCCCCTGATTGTCAGGTAGCTTTTGAATCTGCTAAAGCACTGTTATGTAGTACCCCTGTACTTGCTGCTCCAGGCTTTGAACGATTGTTTAACCTTGAGGTAGATGCTAGTGCCAGAGGTGCTGGTGCTGTTCTACTGCAGCAGGACAAGAGTGGAGTGGATCATCCTGTTCCCAGCCTGTTCCCAGCCTGTTCCCAGCCTGTTCCCAGCCTGTTCCCAGCCTGTTCCCAGCCTGTTCCCAGCCTGTTCCCAGCCTGCTCAGTTCATTGGATTCAATTGTTTGAAAAAAAAGAAAAATTGAAGAGAAAATAACCTATATATATCGCAAGACCAGTCCTTTTGTTATGTCCATAACATGAAAGACATGTGTCATGTAGTCCTCATTTACAGTTGAAGTTTACATACACTTAGGTTGGAGTCATTAAAACTCGTTTTCAACCACTTCAAACATTACTTGTTAACAAATGATAGTTTTGGCAAGTTGGTTAGGACATCTACTTTGTGCATGACACAAGCAAATCTTACAGCAAATGTTTACAGACAGATTATTTCACTTATAATTCACTGTATCACAAATCCAGTGGGTCAGAAGTTTACATACACTAAGTTGACTGTTCCTTTAAACAGCTTGGAATATTCCAGAAAATGACGTCATGGCTTTAGAAGCTTCTGATAGGCTAATTGACATTTGAGTCAATTGGAGGTGCACCTGTGGATGTATTTCAAGGCCTACCTTCAAACTCATTGCCTCTTTGCTTGACATCATGGGATTATCAAAAGAAATCAGCCAAGAACCTCCACAAGTCTGGTTCATCCTTGGGAGCAATTTCCAAACGCTTGAAGGTACCACATTCATCTGTACAAACAATCGTACGCAAGTATAAACACCATGGGACCACGCAGCTGTTTTTCTGCTCAGGGAGGAGACGCGTTCTGTCTCCTAGAGATGAACATACCTTGGTGGGAAAAGTGAAAATCAATCCCAGAACAACAGCAAAGGACCTTGTGAAGATGCTGGAGGAAACAGGTACAAAAGTATCTATATCCACAGTAAAATGAGTCCTATATCGACATAACCTGAAAGGCCGCTCAGCAAGGAAGAAGCCACTGCTTCAAAACTGCCATAAAAATGCCAGACTACATTTTGCAGATGCACATGGGGATAAAGATCGTACTTTTTTGGAGAAATGTCCTCTGGTCTGATGAAACAAAAATAAAACAGTTTGGCCATAATGACCATCGTTATGTTTGGAGGAAAAAGGGGAGGCTTGCAAGCAAAAGAACACCATCCCAACCTTGCAGCATGGGGGTGGCAGCATAATGTTGTGGGGGTGCTTTGCTGCAGGAGGGACAGGAGGGACTGGTGCACTTCACAAAATAGATGGCTTCATGAGGCAGGAAAATTAGGTGGATATATTGAAGCAACATCTCAAGACATCAGTTAAAGCTTGGTCGCTAATGGGTCTTCCAAAAGGACAATGACCCCAAGCATGCTTCCAAAGTTGTGGCAAAATGGCTTAAGAACAATAAAGTCAAGGTATTGGAGTGGCCATCACAAAGCCCTGACCTCAATCCTATTGAACATTTGTGGGCAGAACTGAAAGGAGGCCTACAAACCTGACTCATTTACACCAGCTCTGTCAGGAGGAATGGGCCAAAATTCACCCAACTTATTGTGGGAAGCTTGTGGAAGGCTACTTAAAACATTTGACCCAAGTTAAACAATTTAAATGCAATGCTACCAAATAGTAATTGAGTCCATGTAACCTTCTGACCCTCTAGGAATGTGATGAAAGAAAGAAAAGCTGAAATAAATAATTCTCTCTACAATTATTCTGACATTTCACATTGTTAAAATAAAGTGATGATCCTAACTGACCTAAGACAGGGAATTTTATTTTTGCAAGGATTAAATGTCAGTAATTGTGAAAAACTGAGTTGAAATGTATTTGGCTCAGGTGTATGTAAACCTCCGACTTCAACTTGTATATCATGTTGTATTCCAACAAAGGAAGAAGAAAAAAGGAACATAGATTCTAACGGCCGCTAATGACTGCAAGTAAAATTGTCTTAGGCATCACACTGCCCAAGTTTAACTTACAATCGACAGCCATGGCACGATAGCCAAGAATACACGACAGTACTGACCATCAGAGCTAGTAAACCTGTAAAACCAACACTCTCTCCACCCATACACATTTTGATTTTTTATTCCAGGGTTGTTACTCTGTTTTAACACCTGGGCTTATATCATTAGGTTATAGAATGTACAAGGGAGCATTAAAAGCTTATATAGGAATATATAATATACCTCTCGCTTAGAGAAGTGCTTCCATCAGCCAGTTATTGTGTTAGTGTCAACTTTAACTTTAATTATCCTTTACATTTTTTATATTGAGATTCATGTTTTTTAAATGTAGAAGTGTAATAACACCAATTATTTTAGGCTCGTGTAAAGGCCTATTCCAATAGAGAACGTAGGCAGGTTTTGAATCAGAGTACAAACAATTAACACTATTCAGAAAATAAGCCAGTGAATGTCCTTGGCTGCTATGATAGCACCACAATATATCAAGCTATTCTTCCACATAACATAGCTATCTAGCTAAATAGGTTTGAAGCAGGATCAAAGTGAATGCCAAACTTTGGGAAACTGTCACTTGCTAGCTATCTTAGAATGTATGTAATGGGCATTGCAAAACTAGCTAGGTAGGCTACTTTGGGAAACTGTCACTTGCTAGCTATCTTAGAATGTATGTAATGGGCATTGCAAAACTAGCTAGGTAGGCTACTCCATAGACCAAGCTACGGTAAGACAAGTTAGCCAAATTTCAGACAGGACAAACATAGCAGTGAGCTATGCTACATTTCCTTGACTAAGAACAACCAAGACCACAACACAAACCATAACCGATAAAACAAATAGCTTTGTTTATAAACAGTACGCTGTATATAGTCAATGGTTGATCCCCAAACGCACATGTAAACAAAGCCTCAGTTCAGTTGTGTGCAAATGCATGCTAGCTTCAGACAACTTACAAGACTCGACTGACAGCAGTTTCATACATGTGGAATACATTCCAGCTCTGGCATACGCTCCATCTCCTGCCTTCATGTTGTTATTATAATCCAATGTGCTGACTTATTAACACAGTGTAAAGTTACATACGCTCCCTCTCCTGACTTATTAACATAGTGTAAAGTTACATACGCTCCCTCTCCTGACTTATTAACACAGTGTAAAGTTACATACACTCCCTCTCCTGACTTATTAACACAGTGTAAAGTTACATACGCTCCCTCTCCTGACTTATTAACACAGTGTAAAGTTACATACGCTCCCTCTCCTGACTTATTAACACAGTGTAAAGTTACATACGCTCCCTCTCCTGACTTATTAACACAGTGTAAAGTTACATACGCTCCCTCTCCTGACTTATTAACACAGTGTAAATTTACATACGCTCCCTCTCCTGACTTATTAACACAGTGTAAAGTTACATACGCTCCCTCTCCTGACTTATTAACACAGTGTAAAGTTACATACGCTCCCTCTCCTGACTTATTAACACAGTGTAAAGTTACATACGCTCCCTCTCCTGACTTATTAACACAGTGTAAAGTTACATACGCTCCCTCTCCTGACTTATTAACACAGTGTAAAGTTACATACGCTCCCTCTCCTGACTTATTAGCACAGTGTAAAGTTACATACGCTCCCTCTCCTGACTTATTAACACAGTGTAAAGTTACATACGCTCCCTCTCCTGACTTATTAACACAGTGTAAATTTACATACGCTCCCTCTCCTGACTTATTAACACAGTGTAAAGTTACACACGCTCCCTCTCCTGACTTATTAACACAGTGTAAAGTTACATACGCTCCCTCTCCTGACTTATTAACACAGTGTAAAGTTACATACGCTCCCTCTCCTGACTTATTAACACATTGTAAAGTTACATACGCTCCCTCTCCTGACTTATTAACACAGTGTAAAGTTACATACGCTCCCTCTCCTGACTTATTAACACAGTGTAAAGTTACATACGCTCCCTCTCCTGACTTATTAACACAGTGTAAATTTACAATCGCTCCCTCTCCTGACTTATTAACACAGTGTAAAGTTACATACGCTCCCTCTCCTGACTTATTAACACAGTGTAAAGTTACATACGCTCCCTCTCCTGACTTATTAACACAGTGTAAAGTTACATACGCTCCCTCTCCTGACTTATTAACACAGTGTAAATTTACATACGCTCCCTCTCCTGACTTATTAACACAGTGTAAAGTTACATACGCTCCCTCTCCTGACTTATTAACACAGTGTAAAGTTACATACGCTCCCTCTCCTGACTTATTAACACAGTGTAAATTTACAAACGCTCCCTCTCCTGACTTATTAACACAGTGTAAAGTTACATACGCTCCCTCTCCTGACTTATTAACACAGTGTAAAGTTACATTTCAGTGTGTTCCCAGAAAATCTGAAGTCGCAATCCACGTAAAAAGCAGTCAGGTGGTGAGGGTGCTGCACACGGTGCACCCAGGTAAAACAACATCAGAATCATTGACGGTGGTTCTATTCACCTCACCTGGATGTTTAGGTGTGTTTTGCACCGGCTGGAAATGGATTGCATTTGGAACCGGACTGCCTTGGGGCAAGATAACGGTCTGACGGTGAAGTCGGCTCAAAAACAAGTGATTTAATCATGTGTAGTAATGCGTAGGATTTATGTTTTGACATGTGAAAGGGATTTCTTTTGATAAAAACACTTTATCTGCCTTCCCTTCCTGCTTTCGCTTTTTTGACGTTTGATGGGTCATAGCCAGATGAAATCGAACCTCCCCTCTGCTTGCTTCAATTGTGCGCCATGCTGTGTACAGTCAACAGAAAATGACATGCTTGCTAACTTGGTTAGCTACGTGATTTAAATAAGTCTGTTTTCAGCAAATCAACTGTAGACGGTTGTATTTTAACCAAGCAAGACAGATAAATGTTCAATCGGTACTGAGTGAATGAACTAAATCACTTTGAAACGAAAGCTTCCAGACTGTCCATTTAAATGGTCTGTTGAAATCAATGTTTTAAAGAAAAAGGTTTGGTTAGAATTACCGCCTGTGGATCTGAAGATTGTGGGTTTGCCTCCCGGAGAATACATTTGGACTATTATTTCGTTTATAGTTTTGACAGCCACCGCCCTCCTCTCCCTCCTCTCCCTCTCCTCCCCTTAGATGGTTCTTTAAAGAGCCTTTGGGTTGGTGGAGTGGCAGGCAAGGGGCAGTGAGCGTGGTGATGTGTACCACTGCATGCGTCTTGCTAGAGACGGAGAGGCCAGCTTTCAGACTCGAATGAAAGAGGCCCTCATCCGTGAGATGAACGCCATCCCTACGGTACTGCGCAGGGACACAGTGCGTTATGGAAGAGTGGGGGGGGGGGTTGTGGGAATGTGCCTGTCACGGTTGAAATGCAAGCTGGTCCGTGTGGAACTGAAAAGCAACTTATGTCAATTCAAATGCACACTATCAATACTTAACATCTCCTGTATGTTCTGTTTCCACCTGTTTTCATATTTATACTGCTATTTATAAATGTGGGAATGTATGTTGTTTTACTGGAGATGGATGTGCACAGAATTATGCAATTTCAGATTTGTAAATGGCAGCAGCATACTTGTCTAATGACTGTATTTTACAGGTGTTTCTCAGCAGTTTGTCATTTGTTGCAGTGTTTGTATCAGGAGTTATCTAAATGGCTCTTGACAATCCACAGCGTTGTGCAGGCTGTTCTTTTCTAGCCCAGTGCTACCAAACCTGATTCTAACTACTCAGCTGTTCACCTTGACCTCAGCTGTTCACCTTGATCTCAGCTGTTCATCAATGCCTCAGCTGTTCATCAAGGCCTCAGCTGTTCATCAGGGCCCCAGCTGTTCATCAAGGCCCCAGCTGTTCATCAAGGCCCCAGCTGTTCATCAAGGCCCCAGCTGTTCATCAAGGCCTCAGCTGTTCACCTGTTCACCTGGGCCTCAGCTGTTCACCTAGACTTGTGCGACAAGAGCTGGTAGCTTTCATCATTGATACTCTAACTTCCACGACGCATACAAAGCCCTCCCTCCTTTCGGCAAATCTGACCACGACTCCATTTTGTTGCTCCCAGCCTATAGACAGAAACTTAAACAGGAAACGCCCGTGCTCAGGTCAAAACAACGCTGGTCTAACCAATCGGATTCCACGCATCAAGATTGCTTCGATCACGTGGACTGGGATATGTTTCTGGATAGCCTCAGACAATAACATTGATGTATACGCTGACTCAGTGAGTTTATTAGCAAGTGCATCGGAGATGTCGTAGCCTTTGTGATCATTAAAACCTTCCCTAACCAGAAACCGTGGATTGATGTCAGCGTGAAACTGAAAGCACGAACCGCTTTTGAAACGGGCGGTGGTTCGTGTGCAAAGTAAATGATTACTATTGAGAGTAGTTTCCAAATGTATCAACGATTAATATCTCCTTTCTTTCTTCCTTTCTTCCTTTCTTCCTTTCTCTTTCTTTCTTTCTTTCTTATTGGTAAACAGGCAGTCATGTTGTTGTTGTTAGTCAGCTAGGGACTTTAATTTAATCAGGTAACAATTAAACATAGTGGATTAAATAAATAAGTCATCAGATTAATGAAAGTAAAGTCACAACCTATTTTCCGGGACTCTGTCATCATGTCACAAGCTGCCGTAAAAGGCCCCTCCCCCACTCCATGACCCCTCCCCCTCTCCAACAGCCATCTGCCCAGAAGCAGAGATAAGGATCTCGCTCCTCTGAACTGACCAATCAGAAGCGAGGAGGCTTGGCTCTCTGTGACCCCTTGAACACACACATCAACCTATGTCCCCCAACGACAAGTTCATCACTCCCTCTAGTGGAGAGGTGCTCAGGTCAGGCAAATCCATTCTCCAAAAAACAAATTAAAGTATTTTATTGGTAGCAGCTCTGAACACAGGTCCACGGCCCATTTGTTCCAGACTCAAACATACACAACATAATAAAAGACAGGCAAGGAAAATACATGTCACATTAAAGGGGGCTGTACAGATACCTTTGAATGTTTTTATCGGAATGCAAATGAGATCTCTGATCAGGGACACAGCTGTGGGGAGTAGTAGTACATATCTTCTTTGTCATCAAGGAGAGAGGATACACTTTCTTTCCTGAAAGGTGAAATAAATACAATTATGTTAATGTCTAGTAGTTAGGTGGTAGATTATTATTTATTTTAGCCCCAAGATATCCTACAGACACTATAAACAGGGTCCCTTGCTTTGCAGCATGTTCAGGATTTGTGAGTCAGTATACCATTTTAATAAAACTAGATATCCTAAAATAGCGTTGTTTGCGTTGGCTGAAAAAAAGGTTATACAACACTAGCTCAGCCAACCATGGCCTGTAGGTGAGGACAAAGGAACGTGACTGATAAATTGTTTCCTCCAGGTGAGAGGTTTAATCCGAGCGGAGGGGGGGGGGGGGGGGGGGTGGGGGGAGGGTGGGGGGGGGGGGGGGTTCAACATCCTAAAGTAAATTATAACAAAAGGAATTATTCAAAAAAATCTATAAGTAATAAATAACATAAATCTTTCACAGGTCTACACAATATGTGCAGGGCAACGTCCATGAATGTATGTTAGCCTTAGCCAGCCCTAAGACAGATAGGCCGTGACATTATCACAGCAACAAGTAAACAATAAACAATGTATCAAATTCGTTCTGAACAATTCAACAGGCCAACAATAAAGGCGTTCTCTAGTGATTTACTTTTGTTGTTTATATCGCTTATGAAAGTGGACACGGAATGGAAAGTAGTCGATATAGAAGATTCACCGACTAAATAGAATAACAAGATACTCAACTTTTACTCAAAAATAAGATTTATTCCTGTAGCTTAGAATGTGACCATTTTCCAATGACTTCTGCCTGAATCTTCCTTGTGCAAATTACAGGAAGGAATGGAGTCGCTAGATGAGTCTCTTGGTAGACTAGCGTCTCTGATTCATGTTTCAATGGCTGGCGTGAGCAGAGATACAATATGATTTTTTTTTTTATGACGCTTTTAAAGTTGTATTGGAAAAGGAGTTCTCAGAGTTTAGGTTCTCAGTTTTTGGGTCGCTGTTGACATGTAGGTGTCAAGGAGACTGTGGAGTAGTGGGGAGCTGCTGATTTATGGCCCTGCTGACAGCTGTTGATTTGTGACCTTGTGTCGGAGGGGAGAGAGGCTGATAAAGGGGCCAGCCAAATCACCCGTTGAGACCTTTCAGTTTAACATAGAAACACCGGTTTTCAGTGGGATTTAAAAAAAATGATGTTTATTAATTATACAATTATGAAAAAAATATATAGAACGGTGTTTATCAGGACCATGACACGTCCCAAAAAATCGGTCTCACAACATTGTCTGTGGCGTCTTAACGGTTTGGCCCATAAACTAGGAAACGATGAGACTCTCTCCAAAATGTTGGTGTTCCTTGTTTTTTTTTGTATATATATTTTTTTATACTTCTAGGCGGTCTTAAAATTCCAAATCACAAAATGATCATTGGTGTGACTGTCTTAAATCAATTCCTCATAGCTTAGTAGAACCCCCCCCCCCCAAAAAAAAATAAAGATTAGAAAAGTATGTGGACACGGTAATGAACACGATGGGAGACAGACGCAGGGCGCAGCAGGTGTTTATTAGGACAGGACCTCAGGAGGAGGCAGGTAGCTGGGTCCAGGGGCAGGTAGCTGGGTCCAGGGGCAGGTAGCTGGGTCCAGGGGCAGGTAGCTGGGTCCAGGGGCAGGTAGCTGGGTCCAGGGGCAGGTAGCTGGGTCCAGGGACAGGTAGCTGGGTCCAGGGGCAGGTAGCTGGGTCCAGGGGCAGGTAGCTGGGTCCAGGGGCTGGTAGCTGGGTCCAGGGGCTGGTAGCTGGGTCCAGGGGCAGGTAGCTGGGTCCAGGGGCAGGTAGCTGGGTCCAGGGGCAGGTAGCTGGGTCCAGGGACAGGTAGCTGGGTCCAGGGGCAGGTAGCTGGGTCCAGGGACAGGTAGCTGGGTCCAGGGGCAGGTAGCTGGGTCCAGGGGCAGGTAGCTGGGTCCAGGGGCAGGTAGCTGGGTCCAGGGGCAGGTAGCTGGGTCCAGGGGCAGGTAGCTGGGTCCAGGGGCAGGTAGCTGGGTCCAGGGGCAGGTAGCTGGGTCCAGGGGCAGGTAGCTGGGTCCAGGGGCAGGTAGCTGGGTCCAGGGGCAGGTAGCTGGGTCCAGGGACAGGTAGCTGGGTCCAGGGGCAGGTAGCTGGGTCCAGGGGCAGGTAGCTGGGTCCAGGGGCAGGTAGCTGGGTCCAGGGGCAGGTAGCTGGGTCCAGGGGCAGGTAGCTGGGTCCAGGGGCAGGTAGCTGGGTCCAGGGGCAGGTAGCTGGGTCCAGGGGCAGGTAGCTGGGTCCAGGAGCAGGTAGCTGGGTCCAGGGGCAGGTAGCTGGGTCCAGAGGCAGGTAGCTGGGTCCAGGGGCAGGTAGCTGGGTCCAGGGGCAGGTAGCTGGGTCCAGGGGCAGGTAGCTGGGTCCAGGGGCAGGTAGCTGGGTCCAGGGGCAGGTAGCTGGGTCCAGGGGCAGGTAGCTGGGTCCAGAGGCAGGTAGCTGGGTCCAGGGGCAGGTAGCTGTGTCCAGAGGCAGGTAGCTGGGTCCAGGGGCAGGTAGCTGGGTCCAGGGGCAGGTAGCTGGGTCCAGGGACAGGTAGCTGGGTCCAGGGGCAGGTAGCTGGGTCCAGGGGCAGGTAGCTGGGTCCAGGGACAGGTAGCTGGGTCCAGGGGCAGGTAGCTGGGTCCAGGGGCAGGTAGCTGGGTCCAGGGGCAGGTAGCTGGGTCCAGGGACAGGTAGCTGGGTCCAGGGGCAGGTAGCTGGGTCCAGGGACAGGTAGCTGGGTCCAGGGGCAGGTAGCTGGGTCCAGGGGCAGGTAGCTGGGTCCAGGGGCAGGTAGCTGGGTCCAGGGGCAGGTAGCTGGGTCCAGGGGCAGGTAGCTGGGTCCAGGGGCAGGTAGCTGGGTCCAGGGGCAGGTAGCTGGGTCCAGGGGCAGGTAGCTGGGTCCAGAGGCAGGTAGCTGGGTCCAGGGGCAGGTAGCTGGGTCCAGGGGCAGGTAGCTGGGTCCAGGGGCAGGTAGCTGGGTCCAGGGGCAGGTAGCTGGGTCCAGGGGCAGGTAGCTGGGTCCAGGGGCAGGTAGCTGGGTCCAGGGGCAGGCAGAAGATCATACAAAGGGAGACCAAACAGGTAACAGTACAGGCAGGGGAAAGGCTAATGGCGTAGTCTGGGAGATCAGGCAAGAGGTTGATGACAGGAAATATGATTTTTTGTTTATTTTATTTCACCTTTATTTAACCAGGTAGGCAAGTTGAGAACACCTTTATTTAACCAGGTAGGCAAGTTGAGAACACCTTTATTTAACCAGGTAGGCAAGTTGAGAACACGTTCTCATTTACAATTGCGACCTGGCCAAGATAAAGCAAAGCAGTTCGACAGATACAACGACACAGAGTTACACATGGAGTAAAACAAACATACAGTCAATAATATAGTATAAACAAGTCTATATACAATGTGAGCAAATGAGGTGAGAAGGGAGGTAAAGGCAAAAAAGGCCATGGTGGCAAGGTAAATACAATATAGCAAGTAAAACACTGGAATGGTAGTTTTGCAATGGAAGAATGTGCAAAGTAGAAATAAAAATAATGGGGTGCAAAGGAGCAAAATAAATAAATAAATTAAATACAGTTGGGAAAGAGGTAGTTGTTAGGGCTAAATTATAGGTGGGCTATGTACAGGTGCAGTAATCTGTGAGCTGCTCTGACAGTTGGTGCTTAAAGCTAGTGAGGGAGATAAGTGTTTCCAGTTTCAGAGATTTTTGTAGTTCGTTCCAGTCATTGGCAGCAGAGAACTGGAAAGAGAGGCGGCCAAAGAAAGAATTGGTTTTGGGGGTGACTAGAGAGATATACCTGCTGGAGCGTGTGCTACAGGTGGGAGATGCTATGGTGACCAGCGAGCTGAGATAAGGGGGGACTTTACCTAGCAGGGTCTTGTAGATGACATGGAGCCAGTGGGTTTTGCGACAAGTATGAAGCGAGGGCCAGCCAACGAGAGCGTACAGGTCGCAATGGTGTGTAGTATATGGGGCTTTGGTGACAAAACGGATTGCACTGTGATAGACTGCATCCAATTTGTTGAGTAGGGTATTGGAGGCTATTTTGTAAATGACATCGCCAAAGTCGAGGATTGGTAGGATGGTCAGTTTTACAAGGGTATGTTTGGCAGCATGAGTGAAGGATGCTTTGTTGCGAAATAGGAAGCCAATTCTAGATTTAACTTTGGATTGGAGATGTTTGATATGGGTCTGGAAGGAGAGTTTACAGTCTAACCAGACACCTAAGTATTTGTAGTTGTCCACGTATTCTAAGTCAGAGCCGTCCAGAGTAGTGATGTTGGACAGGCGGGTAGGTGCAGGTAGCGATCGGTTGAAGAGCATGCATTTAGTTTTACTTGTATTTAAGAGCAATTGGAGTCCACGGAAGGAGAGTTGTATGGCATTGAAGCTTGCCTGGAGGGTTGTTAACACAGTGTCCAAAGAAGGGCCGGAAGTATACATAATGGTGTCGTCTGCGTAGAGGTGGATCAGAGACTCACCAGCAGCAAGAGCGACCTCATTGATGTATACAGAGAAGAGAGTCGGTCCAAGAATTGAACCCTGTGGCACCCCCATAGAGATTGCCAGAGGTCCGGACAACAGACCCTCCGATTTGACACACTGAACTCTATCAGAGAAGTAGTTGGTGAACCAGGCGAGGCAATCATTTGAGAAACCAAGGCTGTTGAGTCTGCCGATGAGGATGGGGTGATTGACAGAGTCGAAAGCCTTGGCCAGATCAATGAATACGGCTGCACAGTAATGTTTCTTATCGATGGCGGTTAAGATATCGTTTAGGACCTTGAGCGTGGCTGAGGTGCACCCATGACCAGCTCTGAAACCAGATTGCATAGCAGAGAAGGTATGGTGAGATTCGAAATGGTCGGTAATCTGTTTGTTGACTTGGCTTTCGAAGACCTTAGAAAGGCATGGTAGGATAGATATAGGTCTGTAGCAGTTTGGGTCAAGAGTGTCCCCCCCTTTGAAGAGGGGGATGACCGCAGCTGCTTTCCAATCTTTGGGAATCTCAGACGACATGAAAGAGAGGTTGAACAGGCTAGTAATAGGGGTGGCAACAATTTCGGCAGATAATTTTAGAAAGAAAGGGTCCAGATTGTCTAGCCCGGCTGATTTGTAGGGGTCCAGATTTTGCAGCTCTTTCAGAACATCAGCTGAATGGATTTGGGAGAAGGAGAAATGGGGAAGGCTTGGGCGAGTTGCTGTTGGGGGTGCAGTGCTGTTGACAGGGGTAGGAGTAGCCAGGTGGAAAGCATGGCCAGCAGTAGAAAAATGCTTATTGAAATTTTCAATTATGGTGGATTTACCAGTGGTGACAGTGTTTCCTATCTTCAGTGCAGTGGGCAGCTGGGAGTAGGTGTTCTTATTCTCCATGGACTTTACAGTGTCCCAGAACTTTTTTGAGTTAGTGTTGCAAGAAGCAAATTTCTGCTTGAAAAAGCTAGCCTTGGCTTTTCTAACTGCCTGTGTATAATGGTTTCTAGCTTCCCTGAACAGCTGCATATCATGGGGGCTGTTCGATGCTAATGCAGAACGCCATAGGATGTTTTTGTGTTGGTTAAGGGCAGTCAGATCTGGGGAGAACCAAGGGCTATATCTGTTCCTGGTTCTAAATTTCTTGAATGGGGCATGTTTATTTAAGATGGTTAGGAAGGCATTTAAAAAAATATCCAGGCATCCTCTACTGACGGGATGATGTCAATATCCTTCCAGGATACGCCGGCCAGGTCGATTAGAAAGGCCTGCTCGCTGAAGTGTTTCAGGGAGCGTTTTACAGTGATGAGAGGAGGTCGTTTGACCGCTGACCCATTACGGATGCAGGCAATGAGGCAGTGATCGCTGAGATCTTGGTTGAAGACAGCAGAGGTGTATTTAGAGGGGAAGTTGGTTAGGATGATATCTATGAGGTTGCCCGTGTTTAAGGCTTTGGGGAGGTACCTGGTAGGTTCATTGATAATTTGTGTGAGATTGAGGGCATCAAGTTTAGATTGTAGGATGGCTGGGGTGTTAAGCATGTTCCAGTTTAGGTCGCCTAGCAGCACGAGCTCTGAAGATAGATGGGGGGCAATCAGTTCACATATGGTGTCCAGAGCACAGCTGGGGGCAGAGGGTGGTCTATAGCAGGCAGCAACGGTGAGAGACTTGTTTTTAGAGAGGTGGATTTTTAAAAGTAGAAGTTCAAATTGTTTGGGTACAGACCTGGATAGTAGGACAGAACTCTGCAGGCTATCTTTGCAGTAGATTGCAACACCGCCCCCTTTGGCAGTTCTATCTTGTCTGAAAATGTTGTAGTTTGGAATTAAAATGTCTGAATTTTTGATGGTCTTCCTAAGCCAGGATTCAGACACAGCTAGAACATCTGGGTTGGCAGAGTGTGCTAAAGCAGTGAATACAACAAACTTAGGGAGGAGGCTTCTAATGTTAACATGCATGAAACCAAGGCTATTACGGTTACAGAAGTCGTCAAAAGAGAGCGCCTGGGAATAGGAGTGGAGCTAGGCACTGCAGGGCCTGGATTCACCTCTACATCGCCAGAGGAACATAGGAGGAGTAGAATAAGGGTGCGGCTAAAAGCAATAAGAATTGGTCGTCTAGAACGTCTGGAACAGAGAGTAAAAGGAGGTTTCTGGGGGCGATAAAATAGCATCAAGGTAAATGTACAGACAAAGGTAAGGTAGGATGTGAATACAGTGGAGGTAAACCTAGGTATTGAGTGATGAAGAGAGAGATATTGTCTCTAGAAACATCATTGAAACCAGGAGATGTCATTGCATGTGTGGGTGGTGGAACTAATAGGTTGGATAAGGTATAGTGAGCAGGACTAGAGGCTCTACAGTGAAATAAGCCAATAAACACTAACCAGAACAGCAATGGACAAGACATATTGACATTAAGGAGAGGCATGCTTAGTCGAGTGATCAAAAGGGTCCAGTGAGTGGAGAGGTTGGTTGAGGGTCACGGCGATTCAGACAGCCAGCCAGGCCATCGGTAGCAAGCTAGCATAGGATGGAGTCTGTTGTTAGCCACCTCTTGCGTTCGGTCAGTAGATTAGTGGGGTTCCGTGTGGTAGAGGGGATTAATCCAAATCACACAACAACAACAAAAATAAGAACAATAGATATAGTTATAGAGGCCCGAGAAGAAAACATAATAATAATAAAAATAAATAAATTGTCCGATTGTCTATTCAGATAGCAGCCGGTAAGACAGCTAACGGTTAGCGGGCCGCAGATGGGCGTTCAGGTAACGTCGCGACGGAGGAGCCAGCCGGATCTCCTTCAGGTAGATAACGTCGGCAGTCCAGTTGTGAAGGCCCGGTGGGGCTCCGCGTAGGCAGTAAAACGGGTCCGGATAGGTGACTGCAGCCCAGGAGTGAATGATGGAACTCAGGAGTGATTGACGGAGCTGGCTAGCACCGGAACAATCGATGTTTGCTCCGGAATCGACGAAAGCCGACTGTCACACGGATAGCAGCTAGCTAGCTGTGAGATCCGGGTATGAATGTCCAGAGAGCAGTTGAAATCCAGGGACATGGAGAGAAAAATTGGTCCGGTATGTTCCGTTCCGAGCCGCGCTGCGCCGTACAAAACTGGCGATAGATTTTCGAGCTAAAGGATAGCTGATGACCACAAACCATGGTTAGCTGAATACTAACGATTTGCCAGTAAAGAAGCTAACTAGCTTCTGATTAGCTTCTGGATTAGCTTCTGGGCTAGCTCCTGGCTAGTTTCTGGCTAGCTTCTTGGAGTTTCTGGCTAGCTTCTTGGAGGATTACAGATCTGAGGTAAATAATACTTTTTTATAAATATAAATTGGTGAGGCGGGTTGCAGGAGAGTGTTTAGAAGATGAGTTGATGGAAAATAAAAATAAAATGTATGTGAAAAAAGTTGTAAATATATATATATACAGGACACGACAAGACGAGGACAAAAGACGTCTGAACTGCTATGCGATCTTGGAGAGATTTGATGGGTGGCACCTTTCCAACAAGTTATTTTGTGAAATTTGTAAGCCCTGCTAGTGCTGTTACTGTGAAGTGGTAACGTCTAGGAGCAACAACGGCTCAGCTGCGAAGTGGAAGGTCACACAGAAAGGGAGCGCCGAGTGCTGAAACGTGAAAATCTGTCCTCAGTTGCAACACTCACTACTGAGTTCCAAACTGCCTCTGGAAGCAATGTCAGCACAAGAACTGTTCATCGGGAGCTTCGTGAAATGGGTTTCCGTGGCCGAGCAGCCGCACACAAGCCTAAGATCACCATGAGCAATGCCAAGCTTCAGCTGGAGTGGTGTAAAGCTCGCTGCCATTAGACTCTGGAGCAGTGGAAACGTGTTCTCTGGACTGGTGAGTCACGCTTCACCATCTGGCATCTCCCACAAACAAATCTGAAGTTTGTCAGATGCCAGGGAAACTACCAAAATTAAGGAAACACTTGATGTTAGAGATACATATGGGTAACTGCCAAAATGAAGGAAACACTTGATGTCATGTTAGAGATACATACAAGTAACTGCCAAAATGAAGGAAACACTTGAGTAAATTATGTTCTGTGCATTTTTCCTGTCATGGTTTAGGTCTACTCAACCCCTTAGAGCAAGGTAAATGCCATTAAATACACAGCCATTCTGAGTGATCACCTCCCATCTACGTCTTCCAGCATAACAACGCCCCTATCCACAGGGCACGCGTGGTCACTGAATGGTTTGATGAGCATGAAAATGATGTAAGCCATATCTCAGTCACCAGATCTCAACCAAACACTTTTGGGAGATTCTGGAATGACGCCTGAGGCAGAGTTTTCCACCACCATCAACAAAACATCAAATTATGGAATTTTTTGTGGAAGAATGGTGTCGCATCCATCCAATAGAGTTCCACAATCTATGACAAGATGCATTGAAGCTGTTCTGGTTGGAGGCCCAACGCCCTATTAAGACACTATGTTGGTCAAATCAAATCAAATCACATTTATTTATATATCCCTTCGTACATCAGCTGATATCTCAAAGTGCTGTACAGAAACCCAGCCTAAAACCCCAAACAGCAAGCAATGCAGGTGTAGAAGCACGGTGGCTAGGAAAAACTCCCTAGAAAGGCCAAAACCTAGGAAGAAACCTAGAGAGGAACCAGGCTATGTGGGGTGGCCAGTCCTCTTCTGGCTGTGCCGGGTGGAGATTATAACAGAACATGGCTGAGATTTTCAAATGTTCATAGATGGGTCAGATAATAATAAGGCAGAACAGTTGAAACTGGAGCAGCAGCACGGCCAGGTGGACTGGGGACAGCAAGGAGTCATCATGTCAGGTAGTCCTGAGGCATGGTCCTAGGGCTCAGGTCCTCCGAGAGAGAGACAGAAAGAGAGAAAGAGAGAATTAGAGAGAGCAAACTTAAATTCACACAGGACACCGAATAGGACAGGAGAAGTACTCCAGATATAACAAACTGACCCTAGCCCCCCGACACATAAACTCCTGCAGCATAAATACTGGAGGCTGAGACAGGAGGGGTCAGGAGACACTGTGGCCCCATCTGAGGACACCCCCGGACAGGGCCAAACAGGAAGGATATAACCCCACCCACTTTGCCAAAGCACAGCCCCCACACCACTAGAGGGATATCTTCAACCACCAACTTACCATCCTGAGACAAGGCCGAGTGTAGCCCACAAAGATCTCCGCCACGGCAGAACCCAAGGGGGGGCGCCAACCCAGACAGGAAGATCACATCAGTGACTCAACCCACTCAAGTGACACACCCCTCCTAGGGACGGTATGAAAGAGCCTCAGTAAGCCAGTGACTCAGCCCCTGTAATAGGGTTAGAGGCAGAGAATCCCAGTGGAAAGAGTGGAACTGGCCAGGCAGAGACAGCAAGGGCGGTTCGTTGCTCCAGAGCCTTTCCGTTCACCTTCCCACTCCTGGGCCAGACAACACTCAATCATATGACCCACTGAAGAGATGAGTCTTCAGTAAAGACTTAAAGGTTGAGACTGAGTTTGCGTCTCTTACATGGGTAGGCAGACCATTCCATAAAAATGGAGCTCTATAGGAGAAAGCCCTGACTCCAGCTGTTTGCTTAGAAATTCTAGGGACAATTATGAGGCCTGCGTCTTGTGACCGTATCGTACGTGTAGGTATGTACGGCAGGACCAAATCAGAGAGATAGATAGGAGCAAGCCCATGTAATGCTTTGTAGGTTAGCAGTAAAACCTTGAAATCAGCCCTTGCCTTGACAGGAAGCCAGTGTAGGGAGGCTAGCACTGGAGTAATATGTTTTTTTTTTTTGTTCTAGTCAGGATTCTAGCAGCCGTATTTAGCACTAACTGAAGTTTATTTAGTGCTTTATCCGGGTAGCCGGAAAGTAGAGCATTGCAGTAGTCTAACCTAGAAGTGACAAAAGCATGGATTAATTTTTCTGCATCATTTTTGGACAGAAAGTTTCTGATTTTGACAATGTTACGTAGATGGAAAAAAGCTGTCCTTGAAATGGTCTTGATATGTTCTTCAAAAGAGAGATCGGGGTCCAGAGTAATGCCGAGGTCCTTCACAGTTTTATTTGAGACGACTGTACAACCATGAAAGTTAACATTATGTTTTCGAATGACATCCCCAAGAGGTAAAATATATAGTGAAAACAATAGTGGTCCTAAAACGGAACCTTGAGGAATACCGAAATGTACAGTTGATTTGTCAGAGGACAAACCATTTACAGAGACAAACTGATATCTTTCCGACAGATAAGATCTAAACCAGGCCAGAACTTGTCCATGTAGACCAATTTGGGTTTCCAATCTCTCCAAAAGAATGTGGTGATCGATGGTATCAAAAGCAGCACTAAGGTCTAGGAGCACGAGGACAGATGTAGAGCCTCGGTCTAACGCCATTAAAAGGTCATTTACCACCTTCACAAGTGCAGTCTCAGTGCTATGAAAGGGTCTAAAACCAGACTGAAGCATTTTGTCTACATTGTTTGTATTCAGGAAGGCAGTGAGACAGCTTTTTCAATTATTTTTGAGAGGAATGGAAGATTCGATATAGGCCGATAGTTTTTAATATTTTCTGGGGCAATGTTTGACTTTTTATTTTATTTTATTTTTTATTACTGCCAAAGTGGTGTTTCCTTTATTTTGGCGGTTACCTGTATATTCAGTTGAAGACGAAAGTTAACATACTCTAAGTTTACATACACTAAGGTTGGAGTCATCACAACTTGCTTTTCAACCACTCCACAAATATCTTGTTAACAAACTATAGTTTTGGCAAGTCGGTTAGGACATCTACTCAGTGCATGACACAAGTAATTTTTCCAACAATTGTTTACAGACTGATAATTTCACTTATAATTCACTGTATCACAATTCCAGTGGGTCAGTAGTTTCATACACTAAGTTGACTGTGCCTTTTAAACAGCTTGGAAAATTCCAGAAAATTATGTCATGGCTTTAGAAGCTTCTGATAGGCTAATTGACCTCACATGAGTTAATTGGAGGTGTGCCTGTGGATGTATTTCAAGGCCTACCTTCAAACTCAGTGCCTCCTTGCTTGACATCATGGGAAAATCAAAATAAATCAGCCAAGAACTCAGAAAAAAATGAAAGACCTCCAAAAGTCTGGTTTGTCCTTGGGAACAATTTCCAAATGCCTGAAGGTAGCATGCTCATCTGTACAATCAATAGTACGCAAGTATAAACACCATGGGACCACGCAGGCGTCATACCGCTCAGGAAGGAGACCCATTCTGTCTCCTAGAGATGAATGTACTTTGGTGCGAAACGTGCAAATCAATCCCAGAACAACAGCGAAGGACCTTGTGAAGATGCTGGAGGAAACAGGTACAAAAGTATCTATATCCACAGTAAAACTAGTCCTATATCGACATAACCTGAAAGGCCACGCAGCAAGGAAGAAGCCACTGCTCCAAAACCACCATAGAAAAGCCAGACTACAGTTTGAACTGCACATGGGGACAAAGATCGTATCTTTTGGAGAAATGTCCTCTGGTCTGATGAAACAAAATAGAACTGTTTGGCCATAATGACCATTGTTATGTTAGGAGGAAAAAGGGAGAGGCTTGCATGCCGAAGAACACCATCCCAACTGTGAAGCACGGGGGTGGCAGCATCATGTTGTGGGGGTGCTTTACTGCAGGAGGGACTGGTGCACTTCACAAAGTAGATGGCGTCATGAGGGAGGAAAATTCTGTGTATATATTGTAGCAACATCTCAAGACAGTCAGGAAGTTAAAGCTTGGTCGCAAATGGGTCTTCCAAATGGACAATGACCCCAAGTATACTTCCAAAGTTGTGGCAAAATGGCTAAAGGACAACAAAGTCCATTTGTGGGCAGAACTGAAAAAGCGTGTGCGAGCATGGAGGCCTACAAACCTGACTCAGTTACACCAGCTCTGTCAGGAGGAATGGGCCAAAATCCACCCAACTAATTGTGGGAAGCTTGTGGAAGGCTACCCAAAACATTTGACCCAAGTTAAACAATTTAAAGGCAATGCTACCAAATACTAATTGAGTGTATGTAAACTTCTGACCCACTGGGAATGTGATAAAATAAATAAAAGCTGAAATAAATCATTCTCTCTACTATTATTCTGACATTTCACATTCTTAAAATAAAGTGGTGATCCTAACTGACCTGAGACAGGGAATTTTTATTAGGATTAAATGTCAAGTATTGTGAAAACACTGAGTTTAAAGGTATTTGGATAAGGTGCATGTAAACTTCAGACTTCAACTGTAGATAAAACGTTGGGCAGGAGATGTCTGTAGATGATGGTGCTTGAATAGTGAAGGTATAACATACACTGAGTGTTACAATAATTAAGGAACACATTCCTAATATTGAGTTTGCACCCCCTTCAGCCTCAAGTCGTCGGTGCGTGGACTCTACAAGGTGTGGAAAGCGTTCCACAGGGACGCTGGCCCATGTTGACCCCAATGCTTCCCACAGTTGTGTCAAGTTGGCTGGATGTCCTTTAGGTGGTGGACCATTCTTGATACACACGGGAAACAGTTGAGTGTGAAAATTCCAGCAGCGTTGCAGTTCTTGACACACACTGGTGCGCCTGGCACCTTCTACCGTACCCTGTTCTAAGGCACGTCATATATTCTGTCTTGCCCTCTGAATAGCACACATACACAATCCATGTCTCAATTGTCTCAAGTCATCAATAAGAAATCATAGCTTTTCAAATCATAGCTGTCACCCGGTCAGTCTGTCACCCGGTCAGTCTGTCACCCGGTCAGTCTGTCACCCGGTCAGTCTGTCACCCGGTCAGTCTGTCACCCGGTCAGTCTGTCACCCGGTCAGTCTGTCACTCGGTCAGTCTGTCACCCGGTCAGTCTGTCACCCGGTCGTCTGTCAAGTCTGTCACTGTCACCCGGTCAGTCTGTCACCCGTCACCCGGTCAGTCTGTCACCCGATCAGTCTGTCACCCGATCAGTCTGTCACCCGGTCAGTCTGTCACCTGGTCAGTCTGTCACCCGGTCAGTCTGTCACCCGGTCAGTCTGTCACCCGGTCAGTCTGTCACTCGGTCAGTCTGTCACCCGGTCAGTCTGTCACTCGGTCAAACTGTCACCCGGTCAGTCTGTCACCCGGTCAGTCTGTCACCCGGTCAGTCTGTCACCGATCAGTCTGTCACCCGGTCAGTCTGTCACCCGGTCAGTCTGTCTTCTTTATGCACTCCACTATAAATAGGGAAACAACATGTCAGCATTTTACAACCAATCAACCATAGCTTTTAGCTTTTATTTTCAAAGGTAATAGACACCTGTTTGTTGTATGAAATGTATTCATGCATAGAGTACGTGTCCTGGAGCGCATTCTGGGAGATTACCTCAGTAGGAGTCCCAAATGCTGCCTTATTCATAGTGCTTTAGAACAGGGCCCACAGTTAACAGTAGTGCACTACGTAGGGAATAGAGTGCACTTGGGACTCTCATCCTTTATCAAAGAGTCTGACGGAGAGCTAACACATCCAGCCCTGGGCCCTGTATTCATATAGTCCACCACTTCACGCACAGCACTTTACAGAGTAGAAGAGCTACTCTCCATCTGAATGGGCTTTCAATCATAAAGAACATTGACATGTTTTCCAAGAGTTTGTTGAGAGTGTGTGTGTGTGTGTGTGTGTGTGTCTGTGTCTGTGTGTGTGTGTGTGTCTGTGTCTGTGTGTGTGTGTGTGTGTCTGTGTGTGTGTCTGTGTGTGTGTGTGTGTCTGTGTGTCTGTGTCTGTGTCTGTGTGTGTGTGTGTCTGTGTCTGTGTCTGTGTGTGTGTGTGTGTGTGTGTGTGTGTGTGTGTGTGTGTGTGTGTGTGTGTGTGTGTGTGTGTGTGTGTGTGTGTGTGTCTGTGTGTGTGTGTCTGTGTGTGTGTGTGTGTATGAGGGAGTGTTATCATTTTCTCTGTGTGTGTGTGTGTGTGTGTGTGTGTGTGTGTGTGTGTCTATGAGAGAGTGTTATCATTTCCTCTGTGTGTGTGTAGTCTTGTCTCTGTTTGGAAAGTGTTTCTCTTTAAGGATTTTTAACTTTATTCATTTAATTCACAGTTCCCGAGCAGAGATGTTATGTCATGATATCAGTATGGTGATCCTACGTGGCAACAAGGAAAACACGAAGCAGATTCCACTCTTTGGGCCTTTAGATTCAGCGGTATGGAAAATATTGTGCTATAGCCTGGAACACAAACATGTGAATCAGGCTGCTTGTTTCGGAGAGGAAATCAGTCCGCTTCATGTTTTGTTTCCTTGCCACGATGCTGAACTTCTGAGTATCGCGATACTGGTATCGTGACAACCCTATGTGGTTCTATTTAAGGATTTTACTCACGTTCACAGTTCCAGGGCAGAGATGTGTGTGTGTGTGTCTGTGTCTGTGATAGTAAGGCTACAGAGTGCTCCTTTCCTTTGTCTATCCAGAATCTTCTAGGTGACAATGATGGGCTATGATGCGTGCTTGTGTGTGTGATTGTGTGGTGACGACCCTCCCACTGTCTGCCGAATTCTTTCTCTTTGCTCTTATTTTCCTTTATATGATGTCGGTGGGCATTAAGCCGGGGGGGGGGGGGGGGGGGGGGGGGCGGTAAATACGTTGATCATCTCCAGATGTTTTAAAGAGACAGAGGAGTCCATTTTTAGGACCTCAACATAAAGACAACATAATTCCTACCACTACTGAGGTAAATCTTATTTTTATATTTGATTTATTTCACCTTTATTTACCACCGCGACCTGGCCAAGATAAAGCAAAGCAGTGCAACACAAACAACAACACAGAGTTACACATGGAATAAACAAACATACAGTCAGTAACACAATAGAAAAGTCTATGTACAGTGTGTGTAAATGTAGTAAGATTAGATTAACACAGAGTTACACGTGGAATAAACAGGCATACAGTCAATAACACAATAGAAAAAGTATATGTACAGTGTGTGCACATGAGGTAAGATCAGGGAGGTAAGGCAATAAATAGGCCATAGTGGCGAAATAATTACAATTTAGCAATTAAACACTGGAGTGGTAGATGTGCAGATGATGAGTGTGCAAGTAGAGATACTGGGGTGCAAAGGAGCAAAATAAATCAAAAATAACAGTATGGGGATGAGGTAGTTGGATGGGCTATTTACAGATGGGCTATGTACAGGTGCAGTGATCTGAGAGCTGCTCTGACAGCTGATGCTGAAAGTTAGTGAGGGAGATATGAGTCTCCAGCTTCAGTGATTTTTGCAGTTCATTCCAGTTATTGGCAGCAGAGAACTGGAAGGAAAGGTGGCCGAAGGAGGAATTGGCTTTGGGGGTGACCAGTGAAATATACCTGCTGGAGAGCGTGCTACGGGTGGGTGTTGCTATGGTGACCAGTGAGCTGAGATAAGGCGGGGCTTTATCTAGCAAAGACTTATAGATTACCTGGAGCCAGTGGGTCTGGCGACGAATATGAAGTGAGGGCCAGCCATCGAGAGCATACAGGTTGCAGTGGTGGGTACTATATGGGGCTTTGGTGATAAAACGGATGGCACAGTGATGGACTGCGTCCAATTTGCTGAGTAGAGTGTTGGAGGCTATTTTGTAAATGACATCGCTGAAGTCAAGGATTGGTAGGATAGTCAGTTTTTACGAGGGTATGTTTGGCAGGATGAGTGAAGGATGCTTTGTTGCGAAATTGGAAGCCAACTCTAGATTTTGTTTTGGATTGGAGATGCTTATTGTGAGTCTGGAAGGAGAGTTTACAGTCTAACCAGACACCTAGGTATTTGTAGTTGTCCACATATTCTATGCGGGCGGGTGCGGGCAGCGGTCAGTTGAAGAGCATGCATTTAGTTTTACTTGCATTTAAGAGCATTTGGAGGCCATGGAAGGAGAGTTGTATGGCATTGAAGCTCGTCTGGAGGTTAGTTAACACAGTGTCTAAAGAAGGGCCATAAGTATACAGAATGGTGTCGTCTGCATAGAGGTGGATCAGAGAATCACCAGCAGCAAGAGAGACATCATTGATGTATACAGAGAAAAGAGTCGGTCCGAGAATTGAACCCTGTGTTACCCCCATAGAGACTGCCAGAGGTCCGGACAACAGACCTTCCTATTTGACACACTGAACTCTATCTGAGAAGTTGCTGGTGAAACAGGTGAGGCAGTCATTTGAGAAACCAAGGCTGTTGAGTCTTCCAATAAGAATGTGGTGATTGACAGAGTTGAAAGCCTTGGCCAGGTTTATGAATACAGCTGGGCAGTATCGTCTCTTATTGATGGAGGTTATGATATCATTTAAGACCTTGAGCGTGGCTGAGGTGCACCCATGACCAGCTTGCAAACCAGATTGCACAGTGGAGAAGGTACGGTGGGATTCGAAATGGTCGGTAATCTGTTTGTTAACTTGGCTTTCGAAGACCTTAGAAAGGCAGGGTAGGATAGATATAGGTCTGTAGCAGTTTGGGTCTAGAGTGTCTCCCCCTTTGAAGAGGGGGATGACCGCGGCAGCTTTCCAATCTTTGGGGATCTCAGACGATACGAAAGAGAGGTTGAACAGGCTGGTAATAGGGGTTGCAACAATTTTGGCTGATCATTTTTGAAAGAGAGGGTCCAGATTGTCTAGCCCAGCTGATTTGTAGGGGTCCTGATTTTGCAGCTCTTTCAAAACATTAGCTATCTGGATTTGGGTGAAGGAGAAATGGGGGAGGTTGCTGTGGGCAAGTTGCTGTGGGGGGTGCAGAGCCGTTGACGAGGGTAGTGGTGGCCAGGTGGAAAGCATGGCCATCAGTACAAAAATGCTTATTGAAATTCTCAATTATCGTGGATTTATCGGTGGTGACAGTGTTTCCTAGTCTCAGAGCAGTGGGCAGCTAGGAGGAGGTGCTCTTATTCTCCATGGACTTGACAGTGTCCCAGAACCTTTTGGAGTTTGTGCTGCACATTTATGTTTGAAAAAGCTATCCTTTGCTTTCCTAACTGCCTGTGTATCTTGGTTCCTAACTTCCCTGAAAAGTTGCATATCGCGGGGGCTATTCGATGCTAATGCAATACGCCACAGGATGTTTTTGTGCTGGTCAAGGGCAGTCAGGTCTGGAGAGAACCACAGGCTATATCTGTTCCTGGTTCTACATTTTTTGAATGGGACATGCTTATTTAAGATTGTGAGGAAGCACTTTTAAAGAATAGCCAGGCATCTCCTACTGACAGAATGAGGTCAATATCCTTCCAGGATACCCGGGCCAGGTCGATTAGAAAGGCCTGCTCGCTGAAGTGTTTTAGGAAGCGTTTGACAGTGATGAGGGGTGGTCTTTGGCCGTTCAGACCCATTACGGAAGCAGGCAATGAGGCCTTTCTAATTTACACCTTTAAAGAAAAACAATGTTCAATCGTTTTGCACTTTCTCTTCACAACATGCTGACAGAAAACCAAAGTGCCTATTTAGGTATTAGGATGTATGTGTAGGAGCACAGGACGTGGAGGAGGGAGCACAGGAGGTGGAGGAGGAGAGCACAGGAGGAAGAGGAGGGAGCACAGGAGGCGGAGGAGGGAGCACAGGAGGTGGAGGAGGGGAGCACAGGAGGCGGAGGAGGGAGCACAGGAGGCGGAGGGGGGAGCACAGCAGGCGGAGGAGGGAGCGCAGGAGGAAGAGGAGGGAGCGCAGGAGGAAGAGGAGGGAGCACAGGAGGTAGAGGCAGTATGGGAAAGGAGGTAGAGGCAGTATGGGATAGGAGGTGGAGGCAGTATGGGATAGGAGGTGGAGGCAGTATGGGATAGGAGGTGGAGGCAGTATGGGTTAGGAGGTGGAGGCAGTATGGGATAGGAGGTGGAGGCAGTATGGGTTAGGAGGTGGAGGCAGTATGGGATAGGAGGTGGAGGCAGTATGGTATAGGAGGTGGAGGCAGTATGGGATAGGAGGTAGAGGCAGTATGGGATAGGAGGTGGAGGCAGTATGGGATAGGAGGTGGAGGCAGTATGGGATAGGAGGTGGAGGCAGAATGGGATAGGAGGTGGATGCAGTATGGAATAGGAGGTAGAGGCAGTTTGGGATAGGAGGTGGAGGCAGTATGGGATAGGAGGTGGAGGCAGTATGGGATAGGAGGTGGAGGCACTATGGTATTGGAGTTAGAGGCACTATGGGAAAGGAGGTAGAGGCAGTATTGGATAGGAGGTAGAGGCAGTTTGGGATAGGAGGTGGAGGCAGTATGGTATAGGAGGTGGAGGCAGTATGGTATAGGAGGTGGAGGCACTATGGTATTGGAGTTAGAGGCACTATGGGAAAGGAGGTAGAGGCAGTATTGGATAGGAGGTGGAGGCAGTATTGGATAGGAGGTGGAGGCAGTATGGGATAGGAGGTGGAGGCAGTATGGTATAGGAGGTGGAGGCAGTATGGGATAGGAGGTAGAGGCAGTATGGGATAGGAGGTGGAGGCAGTATGGGATAGGAGGTGGAGCCAGTATGGGAAAGGAGGTAGAGACAGTATTGGATAGGAGGTGGAGGCAGTATTGGATATGAGGTGGAGGCAGTATGGTATAGGAGGTGGAGGCAGTATGGGATAGGAGGTAGAGGCAGTATGGGATAGGAGGTGGAGGCAGTATGGTATAGGAGGTGGAGGCAGTATGGGATAGGAGGTAGAGGCAGTATGGGATAGGAGGTAGAGGCAGTATGGGATAGGAGGTGGAGGCAGTATGGGATAGGAGGTGGAGGCAGTATGGGATAGGAGGTGGATGCAGTATGGGATAGGAGGTAGAGGCAGTATGGGATAGTAGGTAAAGGCAGTTTGGGATAGGAGGTGGAGGCAGTATTGGATAGGAGGTGGAGGCAGTATGGGATAGGAGGTGGAGGCGGAGGCAGTATGGTATAGGAGGTGGAGGCACTATGGTATAGGAGTTAGAGACACTATGGGAAAGGAGGTAGAGGCAGTAATGGATAGGAGGTGGAGGCAGTATTGGATAGGAGGTGGAGGCAGGATGGGATAGGAGGTGGAGGCAGTATGGTATAGGAGGTGGAGGCAGTATGGGATAGGAGGTAGAGGCAGTATGGGATAGGAGGTGGAGGCAGTATGGGATAGGAGGTGGAGGCAGTATGGGAAAAGAGGTAGAGGCAGTATGGGATAGGAGGTGGAGGCAGTATGGGATAGGAGGTAGAAGCAGTATGGGATAGGAGGTAGAGGCAGTATGGGATAGGAGGTGGAGGCAGTATGGGAAAGGAGGTAGAGGCATTATGGGATAGGAGGTGGAGGCAGTATGGGATAGGAGGTAGAGGCAGTATGGGATAGGAGGTGGATGCAGTATGGGATAGGAGGTGGAGGCAGTATGGGATAGGAGGTGGAGGCAGTATGGGATAGGAGGTGGAGGCAGTATGGGATAGGAGGTGGAGGCAGTATGGGATAGGAGGTGGATGCAGCATGGGATAGGAGGTAGAGGCAGTTTGGGATAGGAGGTAGAGGCAGTATGGGATAGGAGGTGGAGTCAGTTTGGGATAGGAGGTGGAGGCAGTATGGTATAGGAGGTGGAGGCAGTATGGGATAGGAGGTGGAGGTGGAGGCAGTATGGTATAGGAGGTGGAGGCACTATGGTATAGGAGTTAGAGGCACTATGGGAAAGGAGGTAGAGGCAGTATTGGATAGGAGGTGGAGGCAGTATTGGATAGGAGGTGGAGGCAGTATGGGATAGGAGGTGGAGGCAGTATGGTATAGGAGGTGGAGGCAGTATGGGATAAGAGGTAGAGGCAGTATGGGATAGGAGGTGGAGGCAGTATGGGATAGGAGTTGGAGGCAGTATGGGAAAAGAGGTAGAGACAGTATTGGATAGGAGGTGGAGGCAGTATTGGATATGAGGTGGAGGCAGTATGGGATAGGAGGTAGAGGCAGTATGGGATAGGAGGTGGAGGCGTAGGCAGTATGTTATAAGAGGTGGAGGCACTATGGTATAGGAGGTAGAGGCACTATGGGATAGGAGGTGGAGGCAGTATTGGATAGGAGGTGGAGGCAGTATGGGATAGGAGGTGGAGGCAGTATGGGATAGGAGGTAGAAGCAGTATGGGATAGGAGGTAGAGGCAGTATGGGATAGGAGGTGGAGGCAGTATGGGAAAGGAGGTAGAGGCATTATGGGATAGGAGGTGGAGGCAGTATGGGATAGGAGGTAGAGGCAGTATGGGAGGTGGATGCAGTATGGGATAGGAGGTGGAGGCAGTATGGGATAGGAGGTGGAGGCAGTATGGGATAGGAGGTGGAGGCAGTATGGGATAGGAGGTGGAGGCAGTATGGGATAGGAGGTGGAGGCAGTGGGATAGGAGGTGGATGCAGGATAGGAGGTAGAGGCAGGGGATAGGAGGTAGAGGCAGTATGGGATAGGAGGAGGTTTGGGATAGGAGGCAGTATGGTATAGGAGGTGGAGGCAGTATGGGATAGGAGGTGGAGGAGTATGGTATAGGAGGTGGAGGCACTATGGTAGGAGTTAGAGACACTATGGGAAAGGAGGTAGAGGCAGTAATGGATAGGAGGTGGAGGAGGGATAGGAGGTGGAGGCAGTATAGGAGGTGGAGGCAGTATGGTATAGGAGGTGGAGGCAGTATGGGATAGGAGGTAGAGGCAGGGGATAGGAGGTGGAGGCAGTATGGGATAGGAGGTGGAGGCAGTATGGGAAAAGAGGTAGAGGCAGTATGGATAGGAGGTGGAGGCAGTATGGGATAGGAGGTAGAAGCAGTATGGGATAGGAGGTAGAGGCAGTATGGGATAGGAGGTGGAGGCAGTATGGGAAAGGAGGTAGAGGCAGTATGGGATAGGAGGTGGAGGCACTATGGGATAGGAGGTAGAGGCAGTATGGGATAGGAGGTGGAGGCAGTATGGGATAGGAGGTGGAGGCAGTATGGGATAGGAGGTGGAGGCAGTATGGGATAGGAGGTGGAGGCAGTATGGGATAGGAGGTGGAGGCAGTATGGGATAGGAGGTGGAGGCAGAATGGGATAGGAGGTGGATGCAGCATGGGATAGGAGGTAGAGGCAGTTTGGGATAGGAGGTAGAGGCAGTATGGGATAGGAGGTGGAGTCAGTTTGGGATAGGAGGTGGAGGCAGTATGGTATAGGAGGTGGAGGCAGTATGGGATAGGAGGTGGAGGTGGAGGCAGTATGGTATAGGAGGTGGAGGCACTATGGTATAGGAGTTAGAGGCACTATGGGAAAGGAGGTAGAGGCAGTATTGGATAGGAGGTGGAGGCAGTATTGGATAGGAGGTGGAGGCAGTATGGGATAGGAGGTGGAGGCAGTATGGTATAGGAGGTGGAGGCAGTATGGGATAAGAGGTAGAGGCAGTATGGGATAGGAGGTGGAGGCAGTATGGGATAGGAGTTGGAGGCAGTATGGGAAATGAGGTAGAGACAGTATTGGATAGGAGGTGGAGGCAGTATTGGATATGAGGTGGAGGCAGTATGGGATAGGAGGTAGAGGCAGTATGGGATAGGAGGTGGAGGCGTAGGCAGTATGTTATAAGAGGTGGAGGCACTATGGTATAGGAGGTAGAGGCACTATGGGAAAGGAGGTGGAGGCAGTATTGGATAGGAGGTGGAGGCAGTATGGGATAGGAGGTGGAGGCAGTATGGGATAGGAGGTAGAAGCAGTATGGGATAGGAGGTAGAGGCAGTATGGGATAGGAGGTGGAGGCAGTATGGGAAAGGAGGTAGAGGCATTATGGGATAGGAGGTGGAGGCAGTATGGGATAGGAGGTAGAGGCAGTATGGGATAGGAGGTGGATGCAGTATGGGATAGGAGGTGGAGGCAGTATGGGATAGGAGGTGGAGGCAGTATGGGATAGGAGGTGGAGGCAGTATGGGATAGGAGGTGGAGGCAGTATGGGATAGGAGGTGGAGGCAGTATGGGATAGGAGGTGGATGCAGCATGGGATAGGAGGTAGAGGCAGTTTGGGATAGGAGGTAGAGGCAGTATGGGATAGGAGGTGGAGTCAGTTTGGGATAGGAGGTGGAGGCAGTATGGTATAGGAGGTGGAGGCAGTATGGGATAGGAGGTGGAGGTGGAGGCAGTATGGTATAGGAGGTGGAGGCACTATGGTATAGGAGTTAGAGGCACTATGGGAAAGGAGGTAGAGGCAGTATTGGATAGGAGGTGGAGGCAGTATTGGATAGGAGGTGGAGGCAGTATGGGATAGGAGGTGGAGGCAGTATGGTATAGGAGGTGGAGGCAGTATGGGATAAGAGGTAGAGGCAGTATGGGATAGGAGGTGGAGGCAGTATGGGATAGGAGTTGGAGGCAGTATGGGAAAAGAGGTAGAGACAGTATTGGATAGGAGGTGGAGGCAGTATTGGATATGAGGTGGAGGCAGTATGGGATAGGAGGTAGAGGCAGTATGGGATAGGAGGTGGAGGCGTAGGCAGTATGTTATAAGAGGTGGAGGCACTATGGTATAGGAGGTAGAGGCACTATGGGAAAGGAGGTGGAGGCAGTATTGGATAGGAGGTGGAGGCAGTATGGGATAGGAGGTGGAGGCAGTATGGGATAGGAGGTAGATGCAGTATGGGATAGGAGGTAGAGGCAGTATGGGATAGGAGGTGGAGGCAGTATGGGAAAGGAGGTAGAGGCATTATGGGATAGGAGGTGGAGGCAGTATGGGATAGGAGGTAGAGGCAGTATGGGATAGGAGGTGGATGCAGTATGGGATAGGAGGTGGAGGCAGTATGGGATAGGAGGTGGAGGCAGTATGGGATTGGAGGTGGAGGCAGTATGGGATAGGAGGTGGAGGCAGTATGGGATAGGAGGTGGAGGCAGAATGGGATAGGAGGTGGATGCAGCATGGGATAGGAGGTAGAGGCAGTTTGGGATAGGAGGTAGAGGCAGTATGGGATAGGAGGTGGAGGCGTAGGCAGTATGTTATAAGAGGTGGAGGCACTATGGTATAGGAGGTAGAGGCACTATGGGAAAGGAGGTGGAGGCAGTATTGGATAGGAGGTGGAGGCAGTATGGGATAGGAGGTGGAGGCAGTATGGGATAGGAGGTAGAAGCAGTATGGGATAGGAGGTAGAGGCAGTATGGGATAGGAGGTGGAGGCAGTATGGGAAAGGAGGTAGAGGCATTATGGGATAGGAGGTGGAGGCAGTATGGGATAGGAGGTAGAGGCAGTATGGGATAGGAGGTGGAGGCAGTATGGTATAGGAGGTGGAGGCAGTATGGGATAGGAGGTGGAGGCAGTATGGGATTGGAGGTGGAGGCAGTATGGGATAGGAGGTGGAGGCAGTATGGGATAGGAGGTGGAGGCAGAATGGGATAGGAGGTGGATGCAGCATGGGATAGGAGGTAGAGGCAGTTTGGGATAGGAGGTAGAGGCAGTATGGGATAGGAGGTGGAGTCAGTTTGGGATAGGAGGTGGAGGCAGTATGGTATAGGATGTGGAGGCAGTATGGGATAGGAGGTGGAGGTGGAGGCAGTATGGTATAGGAGGTGGAGGCACTATGGTATAGGAGTTAGAGGCACTATGGGAAAGGAGGTAGAGGCAGTATTGGATAGGAGGTGGAGGCAGTATTGGATAGGAGGTGGAGGCAGTATGGGATAGGAGGTGGAGGCAGTATGGTATAGGAGGCGGAGGCAGTATGGTATAGGAGGTGGAGGCAGTATGGGATAAGAGGTAGAGGCAGTATGGGATAGGAGGTGGAGGCAGTATGGGATAGGAGGTGGAGGCAGTATGGGAAAAGAGGTAGAGACAGTATTGGATAGGAGGTGGAGGCAGTATTGGATATGAGGTGGAGGCAGTATGGGATAGGAGGTAGAGGCAGTATGGGATAGGAGGTAGAGGCAGTATGGGATAGGAGGTAGAGGCACTATGGGAAAGGAGATAGAGGCAGTATTGGATAGGAGGTGGAGGCAGTATTGGATAGGAGGTGGAGCAGTATGGGATAGGAGGTGGAGGCAGTATGGGATAGGAGGTAGAAGCAGTATGGGATAGGAGGTAGAGGCAGTATGGGATAGGAGGTGGAGGCAGTATGGGAAAGGAGGTAGAGGCAGTATGGGATAGGAGGTGGAGGCAGTATGGGATAGGAGGTAGAGGCAGTATGGGATAGGAGGTGGAGGCAGTATGGGAAAGGAGGTAGAGGCAGTATTGGATAGGAGGTGTAGGCAGAATGGGATAGGAGGTGGAGGCAGTATGGTATAGGAGGTGGAGGCAGTATGTGATAGGAGGTAGAGGCAGTATGGGATAGGAGGTGGATGCAGTATGGGATAGGAGGTGGAGGCAGTATGGTATAGGAGGTAGAGGCACTATGGTGTACAATACTGTACACATGGCGTGTGTGGTAGACAGCAAGGCACTCTGGTCTGTTTACAGGTTCCTCCCTCAGGATGAACAGAGACAGTCAACGTTTTAACTAACTTGTTAACTACCTGTTAACTAACTGTAACTAACTGTAACTAACTGTCTGCGTACCTGCTCTGTCTACTCTACCTGCTCGACCTGCTCTGTCTACTCTACCTGCTCTACCTGCTCTGTCTACTCTACCTAATCTACCTGCTCTGTCTACTCTACTTGCTCTGTCTACTCTACCTGCTCTACCTGCTCTGTCTACCCTACCTGCTCTACCTACTCTGTCTACTCTACCTACTCTGTCTACCCTACCTGCTCTACCTACTCTGTCTACCCAACCTGCTCTGTCTACTCTACCTGCTCTGTCTACTCTACCTGCTCTACCTGCTCTGTCTACTCTACCTGCAAAACCTGCTCTGTCTAATCTACCTGCTCTGTCTACTTTACCTGCTCTACCTGCTCTGTCTACTCTACCTGCACAACCTGCTCTGTCTACTCTACCTACTCTACCTGCTCTGTTTACCCTACCTGCTCTGTCTACCCTACCTGCTCTGTCTACCCTACCTTCTCTGTCTACCCTACCTGCTCTGTCTACCGTACTTGCTCTGTCTACCCTACCTGCTCTGTCTACCCTACCTGCTCTGTCTACCCTACCTGCTCTAACTGGTCTGTCTACCCTACCTGCTCTACCTGCTCTGTCTACTCTACCTGCGCTGTCTAGAATGCTTCATTAATTACTGTTGTTGTGTGTCAATAGGAGGATACCCTTGGACACCTATCTAAACACCACTCCTGGTTCTAGACGACACCTATCTAAACACCACTCCTGGCTCTAGACGACACCTATCTAAACACCACTCCTGGCTATAGACGACACCTATCTAAACACCACTCCTGGTTCTAGACGACACCTATCTAAACACCACTCCAGGATCTAGATGACACCTATCTAAACACCACTCCTGGTTCTAGATGACACCTATCTAAACACCACTCCTGGTTCTAGATGGCACCTATCTAAACACCACTCCTGGCTCTAGACGACACCTATCTAAACACCACTCCTGACTCTAGATGACACCTATCTAAACATCACTCCTGACTCTATACGACACCTATCTAAACACCACTCCTGACTCTAGGCGACACCTATCTAAACACCACTCCTGGTTCTAGGCGACACCTATCTAAACAAAACTCCTGGCTCTAAACGACACCTATCTAAACACCACTCCTGGCTCTAGACGACACCTATCTAAACACCACTCCTGGCTCTAGATGACACAGCCCTTTTATTCTAGACGACACCTATCTAAACACCACTCCAGGTTCTAGACGACACCTATCTAAACACCACTCCTGGTTCTAGACTACACCTATCTAAACATCACTCCTGGTTCAAGATGACACCTATCTCAACACCACTCCTGGTTCTAGACGACACCTATCTAAACACCACTCCTGGTTCTAGATGACACCTATCTAAACACCACCCCTGGTTCTAGACGACACCTATCTAAACACCACTCCTGATTCTAGACGACACCTATCTAAACATCACTCCTGACTCTAGAAACATCACTCCTGACTCTAGACGACACCTATCTAAACACCACTCCATGTTCTAGATGACACCTATCTAAACACCACTCCTGGCTCTAGACAACAACTATCTAAACACCACTCCTGGTTCTAGACGACACCTATCTAAACACCACTCCTGATTCTAGATGACACCTATCTAAACACCACTCTTGATTCTAGATGACACCTATCTAAACACCACTCCTGACTCTAGATGACACCACTCCTGGTTCTAGATGACACCTATCTAAACACCACTCCTGGTTCTAGATGACACCTATCTAAACACCACTCCTGGCTCTAGACGACACCTATCTAAACACCACTCCTGGCTGTAGACGACACCTATCTAAACACCACTCCTGGCTCTAGACGACACACTTTCTAAACACCAGTCCTGGCTCTAGACGACACCTATCTAAACACCACTCCTGATTCTAGATGACACCTATCTAAACATCACTCCTGGTTCTAGATGACACCACTCCTGGTTCTAGATGACACCTATCTAAACACCACTCTTGATTCTAGATGACACCTATCTAAACCACTCCTGACTCTAGATGACACCACTCCTGGTTCTAGATGACACCTATCTAAACACCACTCCTGGCTCTAGACGACACCTATCTAAACACCACTCCTGACTCTAGATGACACCTATCTAAACACCACTCCTGACTCTATACGACACCTATCTAAACACCACTCCTGACTCTAGGCGACACCTATCTAAACACCACTCCTGGTTCTAGGCGACACCTATCTAAACACCACTCCTGGCTCTAGACGACACCTATCTATACACCACTCCTGAATCTAGATGACACCTATCTAAACACCACTCCTGGCTCTAGACGACACCTATCTAAACACCACTCCTGGCTCTAGATGACACAGCCCTTTTATTCTAGACGACACCTATCTAAACACCACTCCAGGTTCTAGACGACACCTATCTAAACACCACTCCTGGTTCTAGACTACACCTATCTAAACATCACTCCTGGTTCAAGACGACACCTATCTAAACACCACTCCTGGTTCTATACGACACCTATCTAAACATCACTCCTGGTTCAAGACGACACCTATCTAAACACCACTCCTGGTTCTAGACTACACCTATCTAAACATCACTCCTGGTTCAAGATGACACCTATCTCAACATCACTCCTGGTTCTAGACGACACCTATCTAAACACCACTCCTGGTTCTAGATGACACCTATCTAAACACCACCCCTGGTTCTAGACGACACCTATCTAAACACCACTCCTGATTCTAGACGACACCTATCTAAACATCACTCCTGACTCTAGACGACACCTATCTAAACACCACTCCATGTTCTAGATGACACCTATCTAAACACCAATCCTGGCTCTAGACAACAACTATCTAAACACCACTCCTGGTTCTACATGACACCTATCTAAACATCACTCCTGGTTCTAGATGACACCACTCCTGGTTCTAGATGACACCTATCTAAACACCACTCTTGATTCTAGATGACACCTATCTAAACACCACTCCTGACTCTAGATGACACCACTCCTGGTTCTAGATGACACCTATCTAAACACCACTCCTGGTTCTAGATAACACCTATCTAAACACCACTCCTGGCTCTAGACGACACCTATCTAAACACCACTCCTGGCTCTAGACGACACCTATCTAAACACCACTACTGGCTCTAGACGACACACTTTCTAAACACCAGTCCTGGCTCTAGACGACACCTATCTAAACACCACTCCTGATTCTAGATGACACCTATCTAAACATCACTCCTGGTTCTAGATGACACCACTCCTGGTTCTAGATGACACCTATTTAAACACCACTCTTGATTCTAGATGACACCTATCTAAACACCTCTCCTGACTCTAGATGACACCACTCCTGGTTCTAGATGACACCTATCTAAACACCACTCCTGGTTCTAGATGACACCTATCTAAACACCACTCCTGGATGACACCTCTAAACACCACTCCTGGTTCTAGACGTCACCTCTCTAAACACAACTCCTGACTCTAGATGACACCTATCTAAACACCACTCCTGGTTCTAGATGACACCTATCTAAACACCACTCCTGAGACGACACCTATCTAAACACCACTCCTGATTCTAGACGACACCTATCTAAACATCACTCCTGACTCTAGACGACACCTATCTAAACACCACTCCATGTTCTAGATGACACCTATCTAAACACCACTCCTGGCTCTAGACAACAACTATCTAAACACCACTCCTGGTTCTAGACGACACCTATCTAAACACCACTCCTGATTCTAGATGACACCTATCTAAATATCACTCCTGGTTCTAGATGACACCACTCCTGGTTCTAGATGACACCTATCTAAACACCACTCTTGATTCTAGATGACCTATCTAAACACCACTCCTGGTTCTAGATGACACCTATCTAAACACCACTCCTGGTTCTAGATGACACCTATCTAAACACCACTCCTGGCTCTAGACGACACCTCTCTAGACACCTATCTAAACACCACTCCTGACTCTAGATGACACCTATCTAAACACCACTCCTGGTTCTAGACGTCACCTCTCTAAACACCACTCCTGACTCTAGATGACACCTATCTAAACACCACTCCTGGTTCTAGATGACACCTATCTAAACACCACTCCTGGTTCTAGACATGACACCTATCTAAACACCACTCCTGACTCTAGATGACACCACTCCTGGTTCTAGATGACACCTATCTAAACACCACTCCTGGTTCTAGATGACACCTATCTAAACACCACTCCTGGCTCTAGACGACACCTATCTAAACACCACTCCTGGCTCTAGACGACACCTATCTAAACACCACTCCTGGCTCTAGACGACACACTTTCTAAACACCAGTCCTGGCTCTAGACGACACCTATCTAAACACCACTCCTGATTCTAGATGACACCTATCTAAACATCACTCAACTATCTAAACACCACTGGTTCTCGATGACACCACTCCTGGTTCTAGATGACATCTATCTAAACACCACTCTTGATTCTAGATGACACCTATCTAAACACCACTCCTGACTCTAGATGACACCACTCCTGGTTCTAGATGACACCTATCTAAACACCACTCCTGGTTCTAGATGACACCTATCTAAACACCACTCCTGGCTCTAGACGACACCTATCTAAACACCACTCCTGACTCTAGATGACACCTATCTAAACACCACTCCTGGTTCTAGACGGCACCTCTCTAAACACCACTCCTGACTCTAGATGACACCTATCTCAACACCACTCCTGGTTCTAGATGACACCTATCTAAACACCACTCCTGGTTCTAGACGACACCTATCTAAACACCACTCCTGGTTCTAGAGGACACCACTCCTGGTTCTAGACAACACCTATCTAAACACCACTCCTGGTTCTATATGACACCTATCTAAACACCACTCCTGGTTCTAGATGACACCTATCTAAACACCACTCCTGGTTCTAGACGACACCTATCTAAACACCACTCCTGGTTCTAGATGACACCTATCTAAACACCACTCCTGGTTCTAGACGACACCTATCTAAACACCACTCCTGGCACCTATCTAAACACCACTCCTGGTTCTAGATGACACCTATCTAAACACCACTCCTGGCTCTAGACGACACCTATCTAAACACCACTCCTGGCTCTAGACGACACACTTTCTAAACACCAGTCCTGGCTCTAGACGACACCTATCTAAACACCACTCCTGATTCTAGATGACACCTATCTAAACATCACTCCTGGTTCTCGATGACACCACTCCTGGTTCTAGATGACACCTATCTAAACACCACTCTTGATTCTAGATGACACCTATCTAAACACCACTCCTGACTCTAGATGACACCACTCCTGGTTCTAGATGACACCTATCTAAACACCACTCCTGGTTCTAGATGACACCTATCTAAACACCACTCCTGGCTCTAGACGACACCTATCTAAACACCACTCCTGACTCTAGATGACACCTATCTAAACACCACTCCTGGTTCTAGACGGCACCTCTCTAAACACCACTCCTGACTCTAGATGACACCTATCTAAACACCACTCCTGGTTCTAGATGACACCTATCTAAACACCACTCCTGGTTCTAGACGACACCTATCTAAACACCACTCCTGGTTCTAGAGGACACCACTCCTGGTTCTAGACAACACCTATCTAAACACCACTCCTGGTTCTATATGACACCTATCTAAACACCACTCCTGGTTCTAGATGACACCTATCTAAACACCACTCCTGGTTCTAGACGACACCTATCTAAACACCACTCCTGGTTCTAGATGACACCTATCTAAACACCACTCCTGGTTCTAGATGACACCTATCTAAACACCACTCCTGGCTCTAGACGACACCTATCTAAACACCACTCCTGGTTCTAGACGACACCTATCTAAACGCCACTCCTGGTTCTAGATGACACCTATCTAAACACCACTCCTGGTTCTAGATAACACCTATCTAAACACCACTCCTGGATCTAGACGACACCTATCTAAACAGCACTCCTGGTTCTAGATGACACCTATCTAAACACCACTCCTGGTTCTAGACGACACCTATCTAAACATCACTCCTGGTTCTAGATGGCACCTATCTAAACATGCTTGACATTATTTGCGATATCAGGCGTAATGCATCTAAACATAGTATCACTATATTCAATTTGTTTCTTGTCAGAAGTTGCTTTCATTTTAGCATATCTAATTTGTTAACATTTTGACTGTTAAAATATAACTTTTTTCAATTCCACAAAACATCTCTCTTCTCCGTCTTGTGGTCTGAGTGTGGATACTGTGTGTTAAGTCCCAGACGAAGCTTTCTTATATATGCAACAGGGAGACAATTTACTGTCAGTTGCAACCATTTCTGGAGTGTGTTTGTCAGGTCATTACAAACATTTCGGCGGTTGTAACGTTAACGGGATAAAACAACAACAGTCACAAAGCAATAGTATGAAAGAGTCAAATTAAAGCAATCAATCCAGCGAGATTTAAGTGACAAGTAGATTACTGTCTACCCTACCTGCTCTGTCTACTCTACCTGCTCTGTCTACTATACCTGCTCTACCTGCTCTGTCTACCCTACCTGCTCTGTCTACTCTACCTGCTCTGTCTACTCTACCTGCTCTACCTGCTCTGTCTACTCTACCTGCTCTACCTACTCTGTCTACTCTACCTGCTCTGTCTACTCTACCTGCTCTGTCTACTCTACCTGCTCTGTCTACCCTACCTGCTCTGTCTACTCTACCTGCTCTACCTACTCTGTCTACTCTACCTGCTCTGTCTACTCTACTTGCTCTGTCTACTCTACCTGCTCTACCTGCTCTGTCTACTCTACCTGCTCTACCTGCTCTGTTTACCCTACCTGCTCTGTCTACTCTTTCTCGTGTGTGTCAAGAATGGTCCACCACCCAAAAGACTTCCAGCCAGCTTCACACAACTGTGGGAAGCATTGTAGTCAACATGGACCAGCAGCCCTGTGGAACACTTTCAACACCTTATAGAGTCCATGCCCTGACAACTTGAGACTACAATGCTTCCCACAGTTGTGTGAAGTTGTATGTCTTTTGGGTGGTGGACCATTCTTGACACACACGAGAAACTGTTGAGAGTTAAAATCCCAGCAGCGTTGCCTGGCACCTACTACCGTACCCCCGTTCAAAGGCACTTTGAACTTGCCCATTCATCCTCTGAATAGCACACATACACAATCCATGTCTCAAGCCTTAAAAATCCTTCTTTAACCTGTCTCCTCCCCTTCATCTACACTGATTGAAGTGGATTTAACAAGTGACATCAATAAGGGATCATGGCTTTCACCTGGTCAGTCTTTGTTACGGAAAGAGCAGGTGTCCTTAATTTAATGTTTTGTACACTCAGTGTAGTGCACTACTTTTGACTAGAGCCCTATGTGCCCTGGTCAAAAGTAGTCCACTACAAAGGGAATAGTGTGCTCTTTGGGATGCAAGTCTGTGCAACCTAGCGCATTGGAACAGGTGCAACTGCATTGAAGTGCACAATTACAATATAATCTATGTTTCATGAGATAATCATAGATATTACAGAACAATCGGAGAGTAGGATAATTGTTGAAATTATTCCTGACACTGGATAACCTGTTATTCAGATTATCTTGTATACCAGGGTTTCTTAAACTATGGGTCGGGACCTAAACGTGGGCCCTGGGCATGTGAGAGGTGGGTTATGGGCTATGAGGATACATCTATAATCACACTATTTCTTCTTCAGTTGGGTTTAGAGCTAGTATACAAACTGTGTTACACCAGCTTCTTACAAAGGACACAGCAGTATAGAGGAAGTTGTCACAGAGTCTTACAAAGGATACAGCAGTATACAGGAAGTCATCACACTCTTTCAAAGGATACAGCAATATAGAGGAAGTTGTCACAGAGTCTTACAAAGAACACAGCAGTACAGAGGAAGTTATCACAGACTCTTACAAAGGATACAACAGTATACAGGAAGTTGTCACAGACTCTTACAAAGGATACAGCAGTATACAGGAAGTTATCACAGACTCTTACAAAGGATACAACAGTACAGAGGAAGTTATCACAGACTCTTACAAAGGATACAACAGTACAGGAAGGATACAACAGTATACAGGAAGTTGTCACAGACTCTTACAAAGGATACAGCAGTATACAGGAAGTTATCACAGACTCTTACAAAGGATACAGCAGTATACAGGAAGTTATCACAGACTCTTACAAAGGATACAGCAGTATACAGGAAGTTATTACATACTCTCACAAAGGATACAGCAGTATACAGGAAGTTATCACACACTCTTACAAAGGATACAGTAGTATACAGGAAGTTATCACAGTTATCACAGACTCTTACAAAGGATACAGCAGTATACAGGAAGTTATCACAGACTCTTACAAAGGATACAGCAGTATACAGGGAAGTTATCACACACTCTTACAAAGGATACAGCAGTATACAGGGAAGTTATCACAGATACAGCAGTATACAGGAAGTTATCAAAGGATACAACAGTATACAGGAAGTATATCACAGACTCTTACAAAGGATACAGCAGTATACAGGAAGTTATCACACACTCTTACAAAGGATACAGCAGTATACAGGAAGTTATCACAGACTCTTACAAAGGATGCTAGTTCGTCTTGTTTTTTTTCCAAGTCAACTAGCAGTTTTCCCAGCTCCTTTCCCCCCCCAGTCTCAGTTTTTTCTAGCTCTCCTGGTTCTGACCCTTGCCTGTCTTGACGCCGAATTCGCCTGCCTGAGCACTCTGCCTGTCCTGACCTCGAACCTGCTTATCGCCTGGTACTGTTTGGACTCTGACCTGATTTATGATCTCTTGCCTGTCCCCAACTTGCTTTTTGCCTCCAGCGATTGTTATAATAAATATCGGAGCTCAACCATCTGCCTCCTATGTCTGCATTTGGGTCTCACCTTGTGTCCTTATAGATACAGCAGTATAGAGGAAGTTATCACAGCTTCTTACAAAAGAAACAGCAGTACAGAGGAATTGCAAGTTTGAGTAGTGGTTGAGAACCAATACCCAGTCCTGTCCACTATCTGAGTCCAGTGTGGTGGAGAACCAATACCCAGTCCTGTCCACTATCTGAGTCCAGTGTGGTTGAGAACCAATACCCAGTCCAGTACACTATCTGAGTCCAGTGTGGTTGAGAACCAATACCCAGTCCTGTCCACTATCTGGGTCCAGTGTGGTTGAGAGCCAATGCCCAGTCCTGTCCACTATCTGGGTCCAGTGTGGTTGAGAACCAATACCCAGTCCAGTACACTATCTGAGTCCATTGTGGTTGAGAACCAATACCCAGTCCAGTACACTATCTGAGTCCAGTGTGGTTGAGAACCAATACCCAGTCCTGTCCACTATCTGAGTCCAGTGTGGTTGAGAACCAATGCCCAGTCCTGTCCTCTATCTGGGTCCAGTGTGGTTGAGAACCAATGCCCAGTCCTGTCCACTATCTGAGTCCAGTGTGGTTGAGAACCAATACCCAGTCCTGTCCACTATCTGAGTCCATTGTGGTTGAGAACCAATACCCAGTCCTGTCCACTATCTGAGTCCAGTGTGGTTGAGAACCAATGCACAGTCCTGTCCACTATCTGAGTCCATTGTGGTTGAGAACCAATACCCAGTCCAGTACACTATCTGAGTCCATTGTGGTTGAGAACCAATACCCAGTCCTGTCCACTATCTGAGTCCAGTGTGGTTGAGAACCAATGCCCAGTCCTGTCCACTATCTGGGTCTAGTGTGGTTGAGAACCAATACCCAGTCCTGTCCACTATCTGAGTCCAGTGTGGTTGAGAACCAATACCCAGTCCTGTCCACTATCTGAGTCCATTGTGGTTGAGAACCAATACCCAGTCCTGTCCAATATCTGGGTCTAGTGTGGTTGAGAACCAATACCCAGTCCTTTCCATTATCTGAGTCCAGTGTGGTTGAGAACCAATACCCAGTCCAGTACACTATCTGAGTCCAGTGTGGTTGAGAACCAATACCCAGTCCTGTCCACTATCTGAGTCCAGATAGTGGATCGTTTTGGGATAATCACGCTATACAAGCGTGCCGTGAAAAGGCCCAATCCCCTTACCAAGGCCCGATTCCGAGAGAGATGAACAGCGAACCAAGGCATTTTCACGTAAATACATGAATGATTTCTTACTCCAAGCGGGTGATGGTTTGTGTGTAAAGTATAGGAGTACTATAAGTGAGAGTAGTTTCTAAAATGTACCAACTTTAAGTGTCTCTGTCCCTCTCTCTCTCTCTCTCTCTCTCTCTCTCTCCATGTCTTTTGTAACAAGCAGCCATGTTGTTGTCAGTCCGCTAGGGACCTGTTGTTAACGTATTAAGTGTGTGTGTTTATCCTGTGTGACCATTTAGTTAGCTAGTAAATAAATAATTAAACCAATTTGTGTGGTACTGAATCATAAGTAAGGCTGGGGTTTTGGCAGATGTTAAGAGGTTACAACTGTTCACAATGATGATATGATACACCTCGTATCATATCATCATTGTGAACAGTTGTAACCTCTTAACATCTGCCAAAATGTTATGATTTAATAAGTTGACTGTTTATAGATGTGATAGGTAAAGACCTTTAGTGTTTAATTTTAAGATATTGTAACTCTTTAAAGAATCGCTCTCGTGGTTCCCCAGATCCTAATGAGTTAGATGTTACGTGATTAATTTAATCGGGTAACAATTAAACATATTTAGGTAATTAGATGAATAACAGACTTCAGATTGATGTTAGAGTCAAGTCACAACACCCCTTATTACCGTCATGGGCCCTGGTCAAAAGTAGTGTACTATGTAGGGAATAGGGTGCGATTTGGGACTCAGACTACGCTTCTATGTGGCGTATTGATGAAGAAGATACTTGTGTCCTTTAGTGGTTTTTAGGGGAACAACTGTTGATTTCTTTACCATGAATCATTTCTTTTCCATTTTGGTTTCTGGCACATTGTGCGTCCCAAAGAGCACCCTACCGCCTACGCACCACGTAGGGTTCTGGTCTAAAGTAGTGCGGACAGGAGGGAATAGGGAACCATTTGGGAGGCAGACTAAGTGAGTGAGGAATGTAGGCAGTATAATAGAAACTTCTCTACCTCAGCAGTTAGCTGGGTTATCTGTGGATGAAACATCTCTCCTGGAGACACTCTAACCGACAGTCAGGTGGCTCAAATCGCCTTGACAACCGGCTAGGTTTTTTGGTCTTGGATATTAACAGCCCTCGTAAATAAAGGATCTTCGATCCGAAGTCTCTGCGATTTGTTATGTGTTGTTGTTGCCGAAGTCGGGTAAATATTTGTGTTTATGTACCAACTTTTCTTTGACACGGTGAGTTTATTTCTCAAGGAAATAAAGAAAGCAGTCAATATAATAGGGTTCGGGGTGGACAGTTAGACGGACAGGCAGACGACAGCTACATTCATTCTTCTGTGGAAACAAGTGTTGGCGCATAGCACATATCTATTGACAGTCTTCTCAACAGCAGTCCAAACCTAATAGGTTTTATAATTAACCGCTAGGAAGCTGCAAGCGGTAGGGAGCATGTGGGATGGACAGTTTTACTCTCCTCTCTGATAGGACTCTGGTCAAAAGTAGTGCACTATATAGGAAATAAGGTGCCCTTTGGGACGTGGGCTCTGTGTAGGGGACATTGGCTGCGAGGGTACGGCGGTGTGATGGCAGAGAGATGGAAGGTTGACATTTTTCAAATTGCATTTGATTGATCTTCTCCACCCCACAGTGAGGCAGGCAGGGAAAAGGCTAACTCTCTCCCCTCTCCCTTTCCTCTCCTCCCTCTTCTCTCTTCTTCTCTCTCTACCTCTCATCTCTCTCTCCCTTTCTCTCCTCTACCTCGCTTACCCTCTCCCTCATCATCTCTCTGTACTCTCTCTCTCTCTCCATCTCTCTCTCTACCACTCTCTCTCTCTACCATCTCTCCTCTTCCCCTCTCTCACTCCCTTTCCATCCCTCTCTCTTTTCCTTTGATGCCTCTGCCACTCTGCCTGTGTGCTGTCTATCTGTTGTCTGTCTGTCCACACTGCTGTCTGTCTGCATGTCCACACTGCTGTCTGTCTGCATGTCCACACTGATGTCTGTCTGCATGTCCACACTGCTGTCTGTCTGCATGTCCACACTGCTGTCTGTCTGCATGTCCACACTGCTGTCTGTCTGCATGTCCACACTGCTGTCTGTCTGCATGTCCACACTGCTGTCTGTCTGCAAGTCCACACTGCTGTCTGTCTGCATGTCCACACTGCTGTCTGTCTGCATGTCCACACTGCTGTATGTCTGCATGTCCACACTGCTGTCTGTCTGCATGTCCACACTGCTGTCTGTCTGCATGTCCACACTGCTGTCTGTCTGCATGTCCACACTGCTGTCTGTCTGCATGTCCACACTGCTGTATGTCTGCATGTCCACACTGCTGTATGTCTGCATGTCCACACTGCTGTATGTCTGCATGTCCACACTGCTGTATGTCTGCATGTCCACACTGCTGTATGTCTGCATGTCCACACTGCTGTCTGTCTGCATGTCCACACTGCTGTCTGTCTGCATGTCCACACTGCTGTCTGTCTGCATGTCCACACTGATGTCTGTCTGCATGTCCACACTGCTGTCTGTCTGCATGTCCACACTGCTGTATGTCTGCATGTCCACACTGCTGTCTGTCTGCATGTCCACACTGCTGTCTGTCTGCATGTCCACACTGCTGTATGTCTGCATGTCCACACTGCTGTCTGTCTGCATGTCCACACTGCTGTCTGTCTGCATGTCCACACTGCTGTATGTCTGCATGTCCACACTGCTGTATGTCTGCATGTCCACACTGCTCTGTACTGCCATCAACATATTCAACCATCATACTATTTCACCATGAAAACTCCTTATCTTAGACAGGGTAGACTGTACATCAAAGCATCAAACCTCTCCCTGTATTTCTCCCCTCTCACTCCATCTGTCTGGCCATTAGTCATGTAAGCAGTAGTGTCCGGGCAAGACAGACAAAAAGACTGGGGATGTGTTGCCCTTTCAGCTCATTAACCTATAAGAGTCGAAACCCTGGGGGGTTTTTAACCAAGCCAGTTATAATGAAGTAATGATGTCTGGACTTAACACCCTACTACTGCTCCTCTCCTCTCCTCTCCTCTCTCCTCTCCTCTCTCCTCTCTGTAAACACTGTCCAACAGAGCTGCTGCCATGGTAATTTCAGGTTTTGGTCTGCGGGGGCTCACAGGGATGTCACACTGGGCACAGAAGTCAATTCAACGTCTATTCCATGTGGAAACAACATTGATTCAACCAGTGTGTGCCCAGTCAGGTGTTTTCTCTTTATAGCAAAAAGGACTGAACAAAATGTGACATTTTCTGCCATTCAAAGTAATTAATATGAATTTCGTTACTCGCATTAACATCTGCTAACCATGTGTATGTGACAAATAAAATTTTATTTGAATTTAGACATTTCATTAGCGAGACTCCACACAGCTAACAACAAACGTTCCCACAACGTTAGAGAACATTCCCTTAAGAGTCTCATTCAGTCATTAACTAAACGTTTCATAGGAACGTTCCTGTGATGTGCAAGGAATGTTTTCCAGAGAGACCGTTCCCTTAAATGTCAAATAAAACTCACAGAGAACGTTGTCACCATGTTCTCAGAATTAGATTTTAGATGTGTAGATTTTAAGGTTGTAGACACGTTTCATGGGAACATTGCAAGAACATTCATGTGTCCAGTTTTCTGTTTGTGTGTATCCCTGGCAACAGTAACACGGTGTGAGTGGTTCACCAATGAGGGTCTTGATTGGCTTGACAACAGTAACAAGGTGTTATGAATGAGGGCCTTGATTGGCTTGACAACAGTAACAAGGTGTTATGAATGAGGGCCTTGATTGGCTTGACAACAGTAACAAGGTGTTATGAATGAGGGCCTTGATTGGCTTGACAACAGTAACAAGGTGGGATGAGAACACACCTGTTCTTGCACAATTCCCATGAAACTTAATATCTTATTTTCTGAGAACACGGCAACCATGTTCTGTATATGTTTTGGTGGGACGTTGTTGGAAGATATCCTAACCCAGACAGTGCTTTTTTATTTTTAATGTTACCCCATTTTCTCCCCAATTTCGTGGTATCCAATTGTTAGTAGTTATTATCTTGTCTCATTGCTACAACTCCCGTACGGGCTCGGGTGAGACGAAGGTCGAGAGCCATGCGTCCTCCGAAACACAACCCAACCAAGCCGCACTGCTTCTTAACAAAGCGCCCATCCAACCCAGAAGCCAGCCGCACCAATGTGTTGGAGGAAACACCGTACACCTAGCGACCTGGTTAGCGTGCAATGCACCCGGCCCGCCACGGGAGTCCCTAGTGCGCAATGAGACAAGGATATCCCTACCGGCCAAACCCTCCCTAACCCGGACGACGCTAGGCCAATTGTGCGTCGCCTCACGGACCTCCCGGTCGCGGCCGGCTGCGACAGAGCCTGGGTGCGAACCCAGAGTCTCTGGTGGCACAGCTGGCGCTGTAGTAGAGCGCCCTTACCCACTGCGCCACCCGGGAGGCCCATCCCGGGCCCATCCTAACCAACTTGCCCTCGAAACACACCTCTGCTGTTTTCATCCAAGATCTCACTGCCTCATTGCCTGCATCCGTAATGGGTCTGCGGTCAAACAACCACCCCTCATCAAACACTCCCTAACACACTTCAGCGAGCAGGCCTTTCTAATTGACCTGGCCCGGGTATCCTGGAAGGATATTGACCTCATCCCGTCAGTAGAGGGTGCCTGGTTAAACAAGCATGCCCCATTCAAAAAATGTAGAACCAGGAACAGATATAGCCCTTGGTTCTCTCCAGACCTGACTGCTCTAGACCAGAACAAAAACACCCTGTGGCGTTCTGCATTAGCATTGAACAGCCCCAGTGATATGCAACTTTTCAGGGAAGTTAGGAACAAATATACACAGGCAGTTAGGAAAGCTAAGGCTAGCTTTTTCAAGCAGAAATTTGCATCCTGTAGCACAAACTCAAACACTTTCTGGGACGCTGTAAATTCCAACTGTCACCACCGATAAATCCACAATAATAAAACATTTCAATAAGCATTTTTCTACGGCTGGACATGATTTCCGCCTGGCTACCCCTAACCCGGTCAACAGCCCTGCGCTCCCCACAGCAACTCGCCCAAACCTCACCCACTTCTCCTGCACCCAAATCCAGATAGACGTTCTGAAAGAGCTGCGAAATCTGGACTCCTACAAATCAGCCGGGCTATACAATCTGGACTCCTACAAATCAGCCGGGCTAGACAATCTGGACTCCTACAAATCAGCCGGGCAATACAATCTGGACTCCTACAAATCAGCCGGGCTAGACAATCAGGACTCCTACAAATCAGCCGGGCTATACAATCTGGACTCCTACAAATTAGCCGGGCTAGACAATCTGGACTCCTACAAATCAGCCGGGCTAGACAATCTGGACTCCTACAAATCAGCCGGGCTAGACAATCTGGACTCCTACAAATCAGCCGGGCTAGACAATCTGGACTCCTACAAATCAGCCGGGCTAGACAATCTGGACTCCTACAAATCAGCCGGGCTAGACAATCTGGACTCCTACAAATCAGCCGGGCTAAACAATCTGGACCCACTCTTTCTAAAATGATCTGCCGCAATTGTTGCAACCCCTATTACCAGCCTGTTCAACCTCTCTTTCATATCATCTGAGATTCCCACAGATTGGAAAGCTGCTGCAGTCATCCCCCTCTTCAAAGGGGGAGACACTTTTGACCAAAACTGTTACAGACCTATATCTATCCTACCCTGCCTTTCTAAGGTCTTTGAAAGCCAAGTTAACAAACAGATTACCGACCATTTCGAATTTCACCGTACCTTCTCCGCTATGCAATCTGGTTTCAGAGCTGGTCATGTCAGTCACGCTCAAGGTACTAAACTATATCATAACCGCCATTGATAAGAGACATTAATGTGCAGCCGTATTCATCGACCTGGCTAAGGCTTTTGACTGTCAATCACAACATTCTTATTGGCAGACTCAACAGATGTGGTTTCTCAAATGATTGCCTCGCCTTGTTCACCAACTACTCCCATAGAGTTTAGTATGTCAAATCGGAGGACCTGTTGTCCGGACCTCTGGTAGTCTCTATGGGGGTGCCAAAGGATTCAATTCTCGGGCCGACTCACTTCTCTGTATACATCAATGATGTCGCTCTCGCTGCTGGTGATTCTTTGATCCACCTCTACACAGACGACACCATTCTGTATACCTCTGGCCCTCCTTTGGACACTGCGTTAACTAACCTCCAGACGAGCTTCAATGCCATACAACTCTCCTTCCGTGACCTCCAACTGCTCTTAAATGTTAGTAAAACTAAATGCATGCTCCTCAACCGATCGCTGCCAGTACCTGTCCGCCCGTCCAGCATCACTACTCTGGACGGTTCTGACTTAGAATATGTGGATACCTACAAATACCTAGGTGTCTGGTTAGACTGTAAACTCTCCTTCCAGACTCACATTAAACATCTCCAATCCAAAATTAAATCTATAAAATAAAAAAGTAGACATTTAGTAAGCTAGCCAACTTTAGCCAGTTAGCTTTGGTGCTTGGTTGCAGGCAAGCTGTAGAAGGACGAGTAGGCTACAATTCAGTGAAATTTTGATGCCATCGTTCATCAGTACAATTTTGACAGCCATCTTGCTGAAACTGTTTGATAGGGTTTATCTAATGTTCCTTCATTAGATTTAAGCTCATCTTGCTCTGGCTAGCATTAGTTGTTTATCTTGTTGTTGTTGATGTACATAACTGAGAGAGAGCCTACCTTTTCATGGTTGTTCGATCAAGAGGACTGTAAAGTTCCCAAATGTAAGAGGACTCCAGTGGCGTTTACATATTTCCATTCAGGTGCGTTGTAATGGCTTTTTGCAAATGCTTTCTAATGATCTAAAGTCGTGCTGTTGATACTTCCTGTAAACATACTGTAAACATAGTCCAGTTCAAAGTGAATGACGACAGTAGCAAATGGCTTGTTTGCATAAAGGCTTACTGTAGCTATGGTGCACCGGTCTGGACAAGACAGATGTTTATGTTTCACTGTATTGGTATCACTCCAATATATTGGTATCACTCCGCGACGGAGGGATACATCCGAGGTGAGGATTTACAGATTTACTCCCATGTACACCTGTGTCACGGCTGCTCCTATATGTAGACCCCATGGCCGCGACACACGTTCTCTTTTCATGTTCTTGGCAGACGTCCGAATGATTTGAGTTACAAACTTTTCTGAAGTTCTCTTGGTAAGTCACTGGTAAGTGTATTATCGTTAGCGTGGAAGTACTGTATACTCACTGGCTGTTTGCAGCCTGGAGCAGCTGGCCACATGGCCATCTCTACTCGCTGCTCCAAGGTTCCTCTGTATCTTCCGCCTGTGGTTTGTTGTACTTTGTGTTCCGTTAGCGTTACAGTACACTAGGCCTGCAGACTCTGTTGTCCCGGCTGCATGAGGGCAGCTGGTTACCTCCGGCGCCATCTCTGGCTGACCCAATCCCGTCTGCCAGCTGCTCTCAAGAGCACATTTGCCACTCTCCCCATCACCCCAGGGCTGACACTAGAGCTGCGAGTACTGCTGGCCATGAAGTCTTTCTTTCCACATCTGAAGGGAAGACATGTCCTGGTGAGAACGGACATCACCATCAGGGTGGCTTACATCAACCATCAGGGTGTCTTACATCAACTATCAGGGTGGCTTACATCAACCATCAGGGTGGCCTGAGGTCCCACTGCCTCCTTCTCTGGGCCCAGGAACATCTAGCGTCTCAACGCGTATACCTTGCATGTACCTTGCATCCTGAATGTGGCATCGGATATCCTCTCGAGGGAGGGCCCGCCACCTTGGGACTGGAGCCTACATCCCCAGGTGTTGCAGCACCTGTGGAACAAGTTCGGGAGGATGCAGGTGGACCTGTTTGCCTCCCTGGACAATGCACACTGCCCACTCTGGTACTTGGTAAGTCCAGTTGAAGTCTGAAGTTTACATACAGTGGTTTGCCTTCTGATTTCAGTAGCTGATTTCGATATCCCCTACAGTTGAAGTCGGAAGTTTACATACACCTTAGCCAAATACATTTAAACTCAGTTTTTCACAATTCCTGACAACTAATCCTAGTAAAAATTCCCTGTCTTAGGTCAGTTAGGATCAGCACTTTATTTTAAGAATGTGAAATGTCAGAATAATAGTAGAGAGAATGATTTAAAAATAAGATAATGATAATAATAATAATAATAATAATAATGATTTATTTCAGCTTTTATTTCTTTCATCACATTCCCAGAGGGTCAGAAGTTTATGTACACTCAATTAGCATTTGGTAGCATTGCCTTTAAATTGTTTAACTTTGGTCAAATGTTTTTGGGTAGCCTTCCACAAGCTTCCCAAAATAAGTTGGGTGAATTCTGGCCAATTCCCTCAGACAGAGCTGGTGTAACTGAGTCAGGTTTGTAGGCCTCCTTGCTTGCACACGCTTTTTCAGTTCTACCCTCAAATTTTCTATAGGGTTGAGGTCAGGGCTTTGTGATGGCCACTCCAATACCTTGACTTTGTTGTCCTTAAGCCATTTTGCCACAACTTTGGAAGTATGCTTGGGGTCATTGTTAATTTGGAAGACCCATTAGCGACCAAGCTTTAACTTCCTGACTGATGTCTTGAGATGTTGCTTCAATATATCCACCTAATTTTCCTGCCTCATGAAGCCATCTATTTTGTAAAGTGCACCATTCCCTCCTGCAGTAAAGCACCCCCACAACATGATGCTGCCACCCCCGTGCTTCACAGTTGAGATGGTGTTCTTCGGCTTGCAAGCCTCTCCCTTTTTCCTCCAAATATAACGATGGTCATTATGACCAAACAGTTCTATTTATGTTTTATCAGACCAGAGGACATTTCTCCAAAAAGTATGATCTTTGTCCCCATGTGCAGTTGCAAACCGTAGTCTGGCTTTTTTTATGGCGGTTTAGGAGCAGTGGCTTCTTCCTTGCTGAGCGGCCTTTCAGGTTTGTCGATATAGGACTCGTTTTACTGTGATTATAGATACTTTTGTACCTGTGTCCTCCAGCATCTTCACAAGGTCCTTTGCTGTTGTTCAATGACGGCCTAGGAAGTGTACATACACTTTAGCCAAACAGTGGGTTAACTGCCTTGTTCAGGGGCAGAACAACAGATGTTTACCTTATCAGCTCAGGGATTCGATCCATAATGATGCTTATGGCCAAACAGTTATATTTTTGTTTAAAAAAAGTCTGATCTTTGTCCCCATGTGCAGTTCCAAACCGTAGCCTGGCTTTTTTTATGGCGGTTATACTTTATACTTGCGTACTATTGTTTGTACAGGTGAGCGTGATACCGTCAGGCGTTTGGAAATTTCTCCCAAGGATGGACCAGACTTCTGGAGGTCTACAGTTTGTTATCTGGGGTCTTGGTTGATTTATTTAGATTCCCCATGATGTCAAGGAAAGAGGCACTGAGTTTGAAGGTAGGCCTTGAAATACATCCACAGGTACACCTCCAATTGACTCAAATTATGTAAATTAGCCTATCAGAAGCTTCTAAAGCCATGACATAACTTTCTGGAATTTTGAAAGCTGTTTAAAGGCACAGTCAATTTAGTGTATGTAATCTTCTGACCCACTTGAAATGTGATACAGTGAAATATAAGTGAAATAACAACTTCAAATGTATATAACTACCTCTACCTCTCCACCTCTATCTCTTTTGCTAACATTACAACTACCTCTTCCACTACCACTACCTCAACCTCTCCCACAACCTCTGCCACTTCCTCTACCTCTACCACTACCTCTACCTCTACTACTACCTCTACCACTACATCTATATCTACAACTAAAACTACATTTCACAACTGCCACTACCTCTACCAGTACCTCTACCACTACATTTAGCTATACCTCTTATACTACATCTACTTCTACCTCTACCACTACCTCTGCCTCTGCCTCTACAACTACCAAAACCACAACCACTACAACTACCAGCATTAGTACCAGTACCAGTACCACTACCTCAACCATTACCAATTCCACTATGACTACAATTACCTCTACCTCTACCTCTACCACTACCGTTTCCTCCACCACTACCACTACCTCTACCACTACCACTACCACTACCTCTACCTCTACCTCTACCATTACCACTACCACTACCTCTACCTCTAACTCTACCTCTACCTCTACCACTACCTCTACCACTACCATTTCCTCTACCACTACCACTACCTCTACCACTACCACTACCACTACCACTACCTCTACCTCTACCACTACCGTTTCCTCTACCACTACCACTACCTCTACCTCTACCTCTACCACTACCACTACACTACCTCTACCACTACCACTACCTCTACCACTACCACTACCACTACCTCTACCTCTACCATTACCTCTACCACTACCTCTACCACTACCTCTACCTCTACCATTACCTCTACCACTACCACTATGACTACCATTACCTCTACCTCTACCTCTACCACTACCGTTTCCTCTACCACTACCACTACCTCTACCTCTACCTCTACCACTACCACTACCACTACCACTACCATTACCACTACCACTACCACTACCACTACCTCTACCTCTACCATTACCACTACCACTACCACTACCACTACCACTACCACTACAACTACCTCTACCTCTACCTCTACCTCTACCACTACCTCTACCATTACCTCTACCACTACCACTACCATTACCTCTACCTCTACCACTACCACTACCTCTACCTCTACCACTACCTCTACCTCTACCACTACCTCTACCTCTACCATTACCTCTACCTCTACCACTACCACTACCTCTACCACTACCTCTACCTCTACCATTACCTCTACCACTACCTCTACCTCTACCACTACCTCTACCTCTACCACTACCTCTACCTCTACCATTACCTCTACCATTACCTCTACCGCTACCATTACCTCTACCTTTACCACTACCTCTACCTCTACCACTACCACTACCTCTACCTCTACCATTACGTCTACCTCTACCACTACCACTACCTCTACCTCTACCACTACCACTACCTCTACCTCTACCACTACCACTACCTCAAACAATACAGCTACCACTACCTCTACCTCTACCACTACCACTACCTCTACCTCTACCACTACCACTACCACTACCTCTACCTCTACCTCTACCACTACCTCTACCACTACCACTACCTCTACCTCTACCATTACCTCTACCACTACCACTACCACTACCACTACCTCTACCTCTACCACTACCTCTACCACTACCACTACCTCTACCTCTACCACTACCTCTACCTCTACCACTACCTCTACCTCTACCACTACCTCTACCATTATCTCTACCTCTACCTCTACCACTACCTCTACCTCTACCTCTACCATTACCTCTACCACTACCATTACCTCTACCACTACCTCTACCACTACCTCTACCTCTACCTCTACCATTACCTCTACCTCTACCACTACCACTACCTCTACTTCTACCACTACCGTTTCCTCTACCACTACCACTACCTCTACCTCTACCACTACCACTACCTCTACCTCTACCACTACCTCTACCATTACCTCTACCACTACCGTTTCCTCTACCACTACCACTACCTCTACCTCTACCATTACCTCTACCACTACCGTTTCCTCTACCACTACCACTACCACTACCACTACCAATACCTCTACCTCTACCACTACCGTTTCCTCTACCACTACCACTACCATTACCTCTACCACTACCACTACCTCTACCTCTACCTCTACCACTACCTCTACCACTACCGTTTCCTCTACCACTACCACTACCACTACCTCTACCTCTACCACTACCACTACCACTACCTCTACCTCTACCACTACCTCTACCACTACCATTTCCTCTACCACTACCACTACCACTACCTCTACCTCTACCACTACCTCTACCACTACCTCTACCACTACCACTACCACTACCTCTACCTCTACCTCTACCACTACCTCTACCACTACCGTTTCCTCTACCACTACCACTACCTCTACCACTACCACTACCTCTACCTCTACCTCTACCACTACCTCTACCTCTACCATTACCTCTACCTCTACCGTTTCCTCTACCACTACCACTACCTCTACCTCTACCACTACCTCTACCACTACCGTTTCCTCTACCACTACCACTACCATTACCTCTACCTCTACCACTACCACTACCACTACCACTACCACTATCTCTACCTCTACCACTACCTCTACCACTACCGTTTCCTCTACCACTACCACTACCACTACCTCTACCTCTACCACTACCTCTACCACTACCACTACCTCTACCTCTACCTCTACCACTACCTCTACCACTATCTCTCTACCTCTATCTCTACCACCACTTATACTTCTACCACTACCACTACCTCTACCACTACCTCTACCTCTACCACTACCTCTACCACTACCTCTACCTCTATTTCCCCTGCTGCCATTACCTCTACCACTACCACTACCACTACCATTACCTCTACCTCTACCACTACCACTACCACTACCATTACCTCTACCTCTACCACTACCACAACCACTACCTCTACCATTATCTCTACCTCTACCTCTACCTCTACCACTACCTCTACCACTACCGTTTCCTCTACCACTACCACTACCTCTACCGCTACCTCTACCACTATCTCTACCGCTACCTCTACCACTCCCACTCCCACTCCCACTACCACAACCTCTCTACCAATTCAACTGCCACTACCTATACCACTACATCTACCTCTACTGCTACCAATAACTCTTCCAGCAACTCCACCACTACCACTATCATTACCTCCACCAGAACCTATATCTCTGCCACTACCTCTACCACTATCACTACCTATTTCTCCACCTCCACCTCTACCTCTACCACTAACTCTACCTCTACAAAAACCTCTACATCTACCCCTACCTCTACCTCTTCCACTACCTCTACCTCTCCTTCTGTAGAATGAAAAGAGGATTTCTAACCCAATAGATCATCATGCCACACAATAGGCTGGCACCTCAGCCCCTGCCCAGGAGGAAACCAACGACAGAAAATGACAGAGAGGGGGTTTTGAAAGGAGTGTCTGATCAATAATCATCGGTTGAGATGATCTGTTGTGAAATGCTCCTGTCCTGTCTTTCAGGAAGCATTGATGCACCAGTCTAAGGGTGCTCCACAATGGCACCCTATTTCCTATATAGTGCACTACTTTTGTCAAAGGCCCATAGTTCTTTAGTCAAAAGTAGTGCACTTATCAGGGAACTGGGTGTTATAGTGCACTTATCCAATGTGGAAACAGCAGCAGTGGAAGAGGATGCCAAGCTGTGAAACATCTTCATGAGTAAATGCCAAACATTTTGTACCTCGGAGAGAAACGAGAGGAAGGCGTTCTCCTACTGGCGATTCTCTGCTGACAACCTAAACGGTCCAGGCGGTTTAACAAGTTGTGAATGTCAGAGGGGAAAAATGGGAAAGTGGCTTCATCCCAACTGGCGTCCTCTTCCCTTCATAGTGGACTACTTCTGATCAGAGCCCATTTGGTTGTGCACTGTATAGGGAATAGGCTGCCATTTGAAATATAGCTGGGAATGCTGGGTATACGGCCGTGTGGGAGATAGCGGGGGTGGTTATTGAATGACTCCATACAATGACTACACACACACACATCATGTGGAACTGGGAGATATGGAGTTCGTGGGATGATGGGAAGAAAGAAGAGGAGGAGAGAAAGATCCCTGCCAGATGCACCCAGGGGCTGTGAGGGAACAGAGAGAAGAAAGAACAGAAGAAGAGAGGAAGGAAAGAAGGGACACTGTCGGAAGAAGAGGAAGGAAAGGAGGGACTCTGTAGGAAGAAGAGGAAGAAGAGGAGGGACTCTGTAGGAAGAAGAGGAAGAAGAGGAGGGACTCTGTAGGAAGAAGAGGAAGAAGAGGAGGGACTCTGTGGGAAGAAGAGGAAGGAAAGGAAGGACTCTGTAGGAAGAAGAGGAAGGAAAGGAGGGACTGTCGGAAGAAGAGGAAGGAAAGGAGGGACTCTGTAGGAAGAAGAGGAAGGAAAGGAGGGACTCTGTAGGAAGAAGAGGAAGGAAAGGAGGGACTCTGTAGGAAGAAGAGGAAGAAGAGGAGGGACTCTGTAGGAAGAAGAGGAAGGAAAGGAGGGACTCTGTAGGAAGAAGAGGAAGGAAAGGAGGGACTCTGTAGGAAGAAGAGGAAGAAGAGGAGGGACTCTGTAGGAAGAAGAGAAAGGAAAGGAGGGACTCTGTAGGAAGAAGAGGAAGGAAAGGAGGGACTCTGTAGGAAGAAGAGGAGGGACTCTGTAGGAAGAAGAGAAAGGAAAGGAGGGACGAGACCTGTAATCATCTGTGCAATCAACAATGGCACGAAAGCCCAAAACACACAGCACAGGTACTCACAAGACCAACGGACATAGTAACAATAATCGACAGCCCAATGGAAACGAAAGGGCACACTTATACTAATCAGTAGGAATAGGGGACAGGTGTGTGTAATGAACGTTCCCAGAGGGATCCGTGACAGGGAGCCACACCAGCAGCTCCATGACACCCGCCTCGAGGATGATCACAGGAACACAGTGCGGGTCGATCATAACCCGATGCAGCTGCCGAAGTTGCGTCGTCGGATGGGCCAGTTGCCGCGTAGCAGTGGAGTCGGATGGGCCGGTTGTGGTGGCGTCGGGCGACCCAGTTGCAGCTGCTGAAGTTGCAGCGGCTCCAGACGGACCAGTCACAGCGTTGTCGGACGGGTCATTCCAGCTGTCTCCCTCAATGGTAGATTATTCAGTCACGTTGGTATGAACGATTCGGGAGACAGGCACAGGAATGCGTAATATGGGTTTTATTAAGCCAAGGCACCAGAACGAAGACAAAACAAACACTTTCCAAAACACAGGGTTGAACCCCAAACAAAAGAGTGAGGAGTACCTCGAATAAATATCACGAGCGCACATTGATTAACACACGGGACGAGAACTGTAATCATCTGCGCAATCTAGAATGGCACGAAAGCCAAAACACACAGCACAGGTACTCACGCACCAACGATCTAGAAGAAAAAGGAAAACACACACCTATTTAGGTGAGGTGCTGGCTAGCGGAGTAGAACACCTATTTAGGTGAGGTGCTGGCTAGCGGAGTAGAACACCTATTTAGGTGAGGTGCTGGCAAGCGGAGTAGAACACCTATTTAGGTGAGGTGCTGGCTAGCGGAGTAGAACACCTATTTAGGTGAGGTGCTGGCTAGCGGAGTAGTACACCTATTTAGGCGAGGTGCTGGCTAGCGGAGTAGAACACCTATTTAGGTGAGGTGCTGGCTAGCGGAGTAGAACACCTATTTAGGAGAGGTGCTGGCTAGCGGAGTAGAACACCGATTTAGGTGAGGTGCTGGCTAGCGGAGTAGAACACCGATTTAGGAGAGGTGCTGGCTAGCGGAGTAGAACACCGATTTAGGAGAGGTGCTGGCTAGCGGAGTAGAACACCGATTTAGGAGAGGTGCTGGCTAGCGGAGTAGAACACCTATTTAGGTGAGGTGCTGGCTAGCGGAGTAGTACACCTATTTAGGCGAGGTGCTGGCTAGCGGAGTAGAACACCTATTTAGGTGAGGTGCTGGCTAGCGGAGTAGAACACCTATTTAGGTGAGGTGCTGGCTAGCGGAGTAGAACACCTATTAAGACGAGGTGCTGGCTAGCGGAGTAGAACACCTATTAAGACGAGGTGCTGGCTAGCGGAGTAGAACACCTATTAAGACGAGGTGCTGGCTAGCGGAGTAGAACACCTATTAAGACGAGGTGCTGGCTAGCGGAGTAGAACACCTATTTAGGCGAGGTGCTGGCTAGCGGAGTAGAACACCTATTTAGGTGAGGTGCTGGCTAGCGGAGTAGAACACCTATTAAGACGAGGTGCTGGCTAGCGGAGTAGAACACCTATTAAGACGAGGTGCTGGCTAGCGGAGTAGAACACCTATTAAGACGAGGTGCTGGCTAGCGGAGTAGAACACCTATTAAGACGAGGTGCTGGCTAGCGGAGTAGAACACCTATTAAGACGAGGTGCTGGCTAGCGGAGTAGAACACTTGAAAATTAAAAAGCCGCACACTCTAGGAACTCAGATGCAAAAATTTAAGTACCAAGGTTTCGACAGCCAAGCTGTCTTCATCAGGGTATAATCGCCAGCCCAGTGGAAACCAAAGGGAACACTTATACTAATCCGTGAGAATAGGGGACAGGTGTGAGTAGTGAAAGTTCCGGAAGGATTCCATGACAGAAGAGAGGAAGGAAAGAAGGGTACCCTGTATATAGCCTCCACATTGACTCTGTACCGTAACACCCTGTATATAGCCTCCACACTGACTCTGTACCGTAACACCCTGTATATAGCCTCCACATTGACTCTGTACCGTAACACCCTGTATATAGTCTCCACATTGACTCTGTACCGGTACACCCTGTATATAGTCTCCACATTGACTCTGTACCGTAACACCCTGTCTATAGCCTCCACACTGACTCTTTACCGTAACACCCTGTATATAGCCTCCACACTGACTCTGTACCGTAACACCCTGTATATAGCCTCCACACTGACTCTGTACCGTAACACCCTGTATATAGCCTCCACACTGACTCTGTACCGTAACACCCTGTATATAGCCTCCACACTGACTCTGTACCGTAACACCCTGTATATAGCCTCCACATTGACTCGGTACCGTAACACCCTGTATATAGCCTCCACATTGACTCTGTACCGTAACACCCTGTATTTAGCCTCCACACTGACTCTGTACCGTAACACCCTGTATATAGCCTCCACACTGACTCTGTACCGTAACACCCTGTATATAGCCTCCACACTGACTCTGTACCGTAACACCCTGTATTTTGCCTCCACATTGACTCTGTACCGTAACACCCTGTATATAGCCTCCACACTGACTCTGTACCGTAATACTCTGTATATAGCCTCCACACTGACTCTGTACCGTAACACCCTGTATTTAGCCTCCACACTGACTCTGTACCGTAACACCCTGTATATAGCCTCCACATTGACTCTGTACCGTAACACCCTGTATATAGCCTCCACACTGACTCTGTACCGTAACACCCTTGTAATTTTACTGGTGCTGTTTAATAATTTGTTAGTCTATTTTTACTTAACACTTATTTACATTTTTATTAAAGCATTAAAGCATTTTTAGTTAAGGGCTTGGAAGTAAGCACCTGTTGTGTTAAGCGTATATGAGAAATACCATTTGATTTGATGGGAAGAAGAGAAAAGCAGGTCAACACAACATAAGAGTTTTTTAATCACTCACGGAACCGATCAATAAACCAGGTGAGGATCGTTGCAGTAGCAGCAACCTAGGGTATGTGGAGTAGCTACCTCAATGTCCAGCTGATGCGCTCTCCCAGTCAGCTGCTAGCCTCTCCTGGATCAGCTGCTACTCTATCCCAGTCAGCTGCTAGCCTCTCCTGGATCAGCTGCTACTCTATCCCAGTCAGCTGCTAGCCTCTCCTGGATCAGCTGCTACTCTATCCCAGTCAGCTGCTACTCTCAACCAGTCAGCTGCTACTCTCTCCCAGTCAGCTGCTACTCTCAACCAGTCAGCTGCTATTTTCTACCAGTCAGCTCCTACTCTCAACCAGTCAGCTGCTACTCTCCTCAGTCAGATGCTACTCTCTCCCAGTCAGCTGCTACTCTCTCCAAATCAGCTGATACTCTCCCAGTCAGCTGCTACTCTCTCCTGGGTCAGCTGCTACGCTCTCCCAGTCAGCTGCTACTCTCTCCCAGTCAGCTGCTACTCTCTCCCATTCAGCTGCTACTCTCTCCCAGTCAGCTACTACTCGCTCCCAGTCAGCTGCTACTCTATCCCAGTCAGCTGCTACTCTCTCCTGGGTCAGCTGCTACTCTCTCTTGGGTCAGCTGATAGTCTCTCCTGGGACAGCTGCTACTCTCTCCTGGGTCAGCTGCTACTCTCTCCCTGTCAGCTGATAGTCTCTCCTGGGTCAGCTGCTACTCTCTCTCGGGTCAGCTGATAGTCTCTCCTGGGACAACTGCTACTCTCTCCTGGGACAGCTGATAGTCTCTCCTGGGACAGTAGCTAGTCTCTCCTGGGACAGCTGCCACTCTCTCCCAGTCAACGGCTGTCTCTCCCAGTCAGCTGGGAGCTATTCTCTCCCTGTCAGCTGATAATCTATCCTGGATCAGCTGCTACTCTCTCCCTGTCAGCTGATTGTCTCTCCTGGGTCAGCTGGTCCTCTGTCCCTGTCAGCTGATAGTCTCTCCTGGGACAGCTGCTACTCTCTCCTGGGTCAGCTGCTACTCTCTCCCTGTCAGCTGATTGTCTCTCCTGGGTCAGCTGCTACTCTCTCCCTGCCAGCTGATAGTCTCTCCTGGGACAACTGCTACTCTCTCCTGGGACAGCTGATAGTCTCTCCTGGGACAGTAGCTAGTCTATCCTGGGACAGCTGCTACTCTCTCCAGGGACAGCTGCTAGTCTCTCCTGGGACAGCTGATAGTCTCTCCTGGGACAGCTGCTTGTCTCTCCTGGGACAGCTGCTACTCTCTCCCGGGACAGCTGCTACTCTCTCCCTGTCAGCTGCTAGTCTCTCCTGGGTCAGCTGCTAGTCTCTCCTGGATCAGCTGATAGTCTCTCCTGGTTCAGCTGATAGTCTCTCCTGGGACAGCTGCTACTCTCTCCCTGTCAGCTGATAGTCTCTCCTGGGTCAGCTGATAGTCTCTCCCTGTCAGCTGATTGTCTCTCCTGGGTCAGCTGGTACTCTGTCCCTGTCAGCTGATAGTCTCTCCTGGGACAGCTGCTACTCTCTCCTGGGTCAGCTGCTACTCTCTCCCTGTCAGCTGATTGTCTCTCCTGGGTCAGCTGCTACTCTCTCCCTGCCAGCTGATAGTCTCTCCTGGGACAACTGCTACTCTCTCCTGGGACAGCTGCTAGTCTCTCCTGGGACAGCTGATAGTCTCTCCTGGGACAGCTGCTTGTCTCTCCTGGGACAGCTGCTACTCTCTCCCGGGACAGCTGCTACTCTCTCCCTGTCAGCTGCTAGTCTCTCCTGGGTCAGCTGCTAGTCTCTCCTGGATCAGCTGATAGTCTCTCCTGGTTCAGCTGATAGTCTCTCCTGGGACAGCTGCTACTCTCTCCCTGTCAGCTGATAGTCTCTCCTGGGTCAGCTGATACTCTCTCCTGGGTCAGCTGCTAGTCTCTCCTGGGTCAGCTGCTACTCTCTCATGTTGAAAGGAAATTAAATTACCAGGGAATGAAAACATCTCATGCAGAATGAGCTATTCTTCTCCCAAAGCAACAATGTAATTATAATTGATCTAATGTGGAAAAACAAATCACTCAGGCTCAGTTTGCACAGGCACCCAGCTCCCTATAAAGTGCACCACTTTAGACGCATGTGTGTGTGTGTGAGTGTGTGTGAGTGTGTGTGTGTGTGTGTGTGTGTGTGTATCAATAGCTCTTATTTAGGTTCTAATCCAGATTGATATGTAATGTCATTTCAATCATTTTAATCCATTCACATTTTTCCATCTTTGTCTCCCTGACAACCCAGCCAAACAAGGAACGGTCTCCCAGACAACAGGCCTGAGAGAACAAACAAGTAGGAGGAGAGGGATGGAGTGGGAGGTGAAGAGAGAGAGAGAGAGAGAGAGAGATAGAGAGAGAGAGAGAGAGAGAGAGAGAGAGAGAGAGAGAGAGAGAGTGAGAGTGATTGAGAGAGAAAAGTGGAGAGATGGAAGGGTGGAGAGAGAAATAGAGATTAAGAGAGAGAAAAGTGTAGAGATGGAATGGTGGAGAGAGAGATAGAGATTAAGAGAGAGAAAAGTGGAGAGCCTGAGAGAGGTAAAGCTATGAAGGGGTGAAGAGGGGCAAGAGAGAGAGAAAGAAAAGTGGATGAAGGTATAGATAGAGAGAGAGAGAGAGAGAGAAAAGTGGATGAAGGTATAGATAGATAGAGAGAGAGAGAGAGCGAGAGAGAGAGAGAGAGAGGAAAGTGGATGAAGGTATAGATAGATAGAGAGATAGATAGATAGAGAGAGAGAGAGGAAAGTGGATGAAGGTATAGATAGATAGAGAGAGGAAAAAAAGCAAAGCACAAAATATCACAGTACAACAGCAAGCAGCTGACACTAATTGAGGAGTCCATAAACACAAACAACTTCTGGCAAAATTGGAAAAAACTAAAAAAATCTAAACAAGAAGAATTAGCGATACAAAATGGTTACATATGGACAACCCATTTTAAAACACTCTACAACACCGTTCAAATTGACACAAACGCAGAATGCTAAATGCTAAATTTATGAGAAGTTGAATGGATTAGAAAAAGCTATAAAGGACAATCAACATCCACTGGACTCCCCAATTACTGACCAGGAGCTCTATAAGAAACTAAACTATTACTGACCAGGAGCTCTATAAGAAACTAAACTATTACTGACCAGGAGCTCTATAAGATACTAAACTATTACTGACCAGGAGCTCTATAAGAAACTAAACTATTACTGAACAGGAGCTCTATAAGAAACTAAACTATTACTGACCAGGAGCTCTATAAGAAACTAAACTATTACTGAACAGGAGCTCTATAAGAAACTAAACTATTACTGACCAGGAGCTCTATAAGAAACTAAACTATTACTGACCAGGAGCTCTATAAGAAACTAAACTATTACTGAACAGGAGCTCTATAAGAAACTAAACTATTACTGACCAGGAGCTCTATAAGAAACTAAACTATTACTGAACAGGAGCTCTATAAGAAACTAAACTATTACTGACCAGGAGCTCTATAAGAAACTAAACTATTACTGACCAGGAGCTCTATAAGAAACTAAACTATTACTGACCAGGAGCTCTATAAGAAACTAAACTATTACTGACCAGGAGCTCTATAAGAAACTAAACTATTACTGACCAGGAGCTTCCAAAAAGCATTTGATTCTATTTGGCATACAGGACTGTTCTACAAAGTTATTGAAAGTGGTGTAGGGGTTAAAACATATGACATAATTAAATCAATGTATACTGGCAATACGTGCAGCATTAAAATTGGTAAGAAAATAACATAATTCTTTAGCCAGGGGCGTGGCTTTCGCCAGGGTTGCAATCGGAGCCCTGCACTCTTCAATATTTACATCAACGAATTGGCCACTATTCTAGAAAAATCCTCAGCCCCTGGTGTTAGTCTCCACAATTCAGAAGTTAAATGCCTACTCTTCGCAGATGACCTATGCCTGCTGTCACCCACAGCACATGGCCGACAGCAGAGCCTGGACCTGCTACAGCAGTACTGTCAGACCTGGGCCCTGGCAGTAAACCCCCAAAAACTAAAATAATGATTTTCCAGAGAAGATCCAGTACTCAGGGAATTAGACCAAAGTTCTCAATTGGTACAAAATATATAGAGTACTGCACACACTACAATTACTTAGGTTTAAAAATAAGCTCAACTGGGCACCTTAATGAGGCAGTGAATGAGCTGAGAGAGAAAGCACACAGGGCATTCTACACCATTAAAAAGCTAATTCAAATTGAAATTCCTATTAAAATTTGGCTAAAACTAATTGAATATGTCATTGAACCAATTGCACTTTATGACAGCGAGGTGTGGGGTCCACTTGCAAAACAAGATTTCATCAAATGGGACAAACACCCCATTGAAACCCTGCATGCAGAGTTCTGTAAGATTCTCCTACATGTCCAGAAGAAAACTACAAACAATGCATGCAGGGCAGAATTAGGCCAATATCCACTAATAATAAAAACTCTAAAAAAGAGTTCTACTAGTTCTACTAATGCACTGAAGCCTCAGGACCAGAACATCCAATCAATCAGGATAAACCAAATTACAACACAGTCAAAACAAAACTACATTGCTTATTGGGAAACACAAGCACAAACACAAAGCAAAATGCAGTGCTGTCTGGCCCTAAATCGACTGTACACTGTGGCTAAATATTTGACCATGGTTACTGATCAAAACCTTAGAAAAACATAGACAAAGTACAGACTCAGTGAGCACAGCCTTGCCATTGAGAAGGGTAGACACAGGAAAACCTGTGTCAAAAATATAAAACAATTAGAAAGTGTCATTTTCCCAAATTTGAAACCCTTATTCAAGGTTTCAAAGACCTCTGATGAGGATAGGCTACCCGTCCTGTTGGGGGAGGACGCAGAGAGCTGTGGGTTGGCAGAACACTACATTGCTGCCTGCCATAAGATGAGGGACAGTGTCTGACAGACCAATCAACCTGCAAATGTCCTCTACTGTATGCTTATTGTTATTGTTGAATGTATGGTTATTTTGACCCTTGGTTATTGTTGTTACTGTTGTCCCGTTGACAATTTTGATTCTCATTTTTATGTATTTTTTATATTGTAAATATCAGAGAGAGAGAGAGAGAGAGAGAGAGAGAGAGAGAGAGAGGGAGAGAGAGAGAGAGAGAGAGAGAGAGAGAGAGAGAGAGAGAGAGAGAGAGAGAGAGAGAGAGAGAGAGAGAGAGAGAGAGAGAGAGAGAGAGAGAGAGAGAGAGAGAGAGAGAGAGAGAGAGAGAGAGAGAGAGAGAGAGAGAGAGAGAGAGAGAGAGAGAGAGAGAGAGGTGTGAAGAGACCGAGGGACAGTGTGATTAAAGGATAGAACATGTAACAGGAGAGATATTTGAGCGATATATTCTGGAGTGATATCAGATATTCTTTCACCCCCAGAATATCACTCCAGAAATCTCTCCTCTCTTCTCCAAAAGCTTCCAGTGTATTAGTATTACCTGAATACACATTCATCAGTAAACCAACGCTGAATGTATAGGACAAATATAGTCTCCACTGGGTGTCAACTAAAACACAGAGCTGGAAAATGGGCCTTTTGTCCATCGCTTAGACACTAGGAGATGAACTGTGTGTGTGTGTGTGTGTGTGTGTGTGTGTGTGTGTGTGTGTGTGTGTGTGTGTGTGTGTGTGTGTGTGTGCACGTGCAAGAACGGGAATGAACAGGGCCCTTTTCAACACTATCAGTTATTGGCCCTCTAGTCGAGGCCTTGCTTCATGACCCTCCTCAACACTATCTGTTATTGGCCCTCTAGTCGAGGCCTTGCTTCATGACCCTCCTCAACACTATAAGTTATTGGCCCTCTAGTCGAGGCCTTGCTTCAAGACCCTCCTCAACACTATCTGTTATTGGCCCTCTAGTCGAGGCCTTGCTTCATAACCCTCCTCAACACTATCTGTTATTGGCCCTCTAGTCGAGGCCTTGCTTCATGACCCTCCTCAACACTATCTGTTATTGGCCCTCTAGTCGAGGCCTTGCTTCATGACCCTCCTCAACACTATCTGTTATTGACCCTCTAGTCGAGGCCTTGCTTCATGACCCTCCTCAACACTATCTGTTATTGGCCCTCTAGTCGAGGCCTTGCTTCAAGACCCTCCTCAACACTATCTGTTATTGGCCCTCTAGTCGAGGCCTTGCTTCAAGACCCTCTTCAACACTATCTGTTATTGGCCCTCTAGTCGAGGCCTTGCTTCATGACCCTCCTCAACACTATCTGTTATTGGCCCTCTAGTCGAGGCCTTGCTTCATGACCCTTCTCATCACCATCAGTTATTGGCCCTCTAGTTGAGGCCTTGCTTCATAACCCTCCTCAACACTATCTGTTATTGGCCCTCTAGTCGAGGCCTTGCTTCATGACCCTCCTCAACACTATCTGTTATTGACCCTCTAGTCGAGGCCTTGCTTCATGACCCTCCTCAACACTATCTGTTATTGGCCCTCTAGTCGAGGCCTTGCTTCAAGACCCTCCTCAACACTATCTGTTATTGGCCCTCTAGTCGAGGCCTTGCTTCATGACCCTCCTCAACACTATCTGTTATTGACCCTCTAGTCGAGGCCTTGCTTCATGACCCTCCTCAACACTATCTGTTATTGGCCCTCTAGTCGAGGCCTTGCTTCAAGACCCTCCTCAACACTATCTGTTATTGGCCCTCTAGTCGAGGCCTTGCTTCATGACCCTCCTCAACACTATCTGTTATTGGCCCTCTAGTCGAGGCCTTGCTTCATGACCCTCCTCAACACTATCTGTTATTGGCCCTCTAGTCGAGGCCTTGCTTCATGACCCTCCTCAACACTATCTGTTATTGGCCCTCTAGTCGAGGCCTTGCTTCATGACCCTCCTCAACACTACCTGTTATTGGCCCTCTAGTCGAGGCCTTGCTTCAAGACCCTCCTCAACACTATCTGTTATTGGCCCTCTAGTCGAGGCCTTGCTTCATGACCCTCCTCAACACTATCTGTTATTGGCCCTCTAGTCGAGGCCTTGCTTCATGACCCTCCTCAACACTACCTGTTATTGGCCCTCTAGTCGAGGCCTTGCTTCAAGACCCTCCTCAACACTATCTGTTATTGGCCCTCTAGTCGAGGCCTTGCTTCATGACCCTCCTCAACACTATCTGTTATTGGCCCTCTAGTCGAGGCCTTGCTTCATGACCCTCCTCAACACTATCTGTTATTGGCCCTCTAGTCGAGGCCTTGCTTCATGACCCTCCTCAACACTATCTGTTATTGGCCCTCTAGTCGAGGCCTTGCTTCATGACCCTCCTCAACACTATCTGTTATTGGCCCTCTAGTCGAGGCCTTGCTTCATGACCCTCCTCAACACTATCTGTTATTGGCCCTCTAGTCGAGGCCTTGCTTCATGACCCTCCTCAACACTATCTGTTATTGGCCCTCTAGTCGAGGCCTTGCTTCATAACCCTCCTCAACACTATCTGTTATTGACCCTCTAGTCGAGGCCTTGCTTCATCTTCATGACCCTCCTCAACTCCATCAGTTATTGGCCCTCTAGTCGAGGCCTTGCTTCATAACCCTCCTCAACACTATCTGTTATTGGCCCTCTAGTCGAGGCCATTGACCCATCCTACTGGTGCGTTCTCTTTTGCTTCTCTCATAGTTTCTCCCAATCTGTCTCTGCTCAGTGTAGTGCAACAGTGGTTATCATGAACTCTCACTCTCCGTCTCCGTCTCCCTCTCTCTCTCTCTCTCTCTCTCTCTCTCTCTCTCTGTCTCTCTGTCTCTCTCTCCCCTCTCTCTCTCTCTCTCTCTCTCTCTCTCTCTCTCTCTCTCCCCTCTCTCTCTCTCTCTCTCTCTCTCTCTCTCTCTCTCTCTCTCTCTCTCTCTCTCTCTCTCTCTCTCTCTCTGTCTCTCTCTGTCTCCTCTCTCTCTCTCTCTCTCTCCCCCTCCTTCTTCTCTCTCTTTGTATTTGTACCTATCTCTCTATTGGTCCCGGTGACGGATTCACCTCACTAAGAATCTCTGTCAGGGCCGCGGGAGAGATGGAGAGATGGAGAGATGGAGTGAGCGAGATGTGAAATGAGTATAAATGGTGGGTGTCAGTCTGAAAGGGGAAAGTTGGTTGTCCGTAAAAGGAAAGATGTATGAGAACATAAGTACAGGTAATTCCAGGTCTCCACCGAGAGAGAGAGAGACGTTTACTGTTCATTTTTTTTGTTTATTTCACTTTTGTTTATTACCTACTTCACTTGCTTTGACAATGTTAACAAATGTTTCCCATGACCTTGAATTGAATTTGTATTGAGAGAGAGACCGACAGACAGACAGAGAGGGAGAGAGAGCGAGAGAGCGAGAGAGAGAGAGACAAAGAGCGAGGGAGAGGAGGCAGAACGACTAAGATGACATTGCCTTCGATGGCCTGTAACGTGACGTTTTCTCTCTGTCTCCCTTCCTCTCATCTTTCTCTCTCTTTCCCTCTGTCTCCCTGCCTCTCATCTTTCTCTCTCTATTCAATTCAATTCAAGGGGCTTTATTGGCATGGGAAACATGTGTTAACATTGCCAAAGCAAGTGAGGTAGATAATATATAAAGTGATTATATAAAGTGAAATAAACAATACAAATTAACAGTGAACATTACACATACAGAGGTTTCAAAACAATAAAGACATTACAAATGTCATATTATATATATATATATATATATATATATATATATATATATATATATATATACAGTGTTTTAATAATGTACAAATGGTTAAAGAACACAAGGGAAAATAAATAAGCATAAATATGGGTTGTATTTACAATGGTGTTTGTTCTTCAATGGTTGCCCTTTTCTCGTGGCAACAGGTCACAAATCTTGCTGCTGTGATGGCACACTGTGGTATTTCACCCAGTGGATATGGGAGGTTATCAAATTTGGATTTGTTTTCGAATTCTTTGTGGATCTGTGTAATCTGAGGGAAATATGTCTCTCTAATATGGTCATACGTTGGGCAGGAGGTTAGGAAGTGCAGCTCAGTTTCCACCTCATTTTGTGGGCAGTGTGCACATAGCCTGTCTTCTCTTGAGAGCCAGGTCTGCCTACGGCAGCCTTTCTCAATAGCAAGGCTATGCTCACTAAGTCTGTAAATAGTCAAAGATTTCCTTAAGTTTGGGTCAGTCACAGTGGTAAGGTATTCTGCCACTGTGTACTCTCTGTTTAGGGCCAAATAGCATTCTAGTTTGTTCTGTTTTTTTGTTAATTCTTTCCAATGTGTCAAGTAATTATCTTTTTGTTTTCTCATGATTTGGTTGGGTGTAATTGTGCTGCTGTCCTGGGGCTCTGTGGGGTGTGTTTGTGTTTGTGAACAGAGCCCCAGGACCAACTTGCTTAGGGGACTCTTCTCCAGGTTCATCTCTCTGTAGGTGATGGCTTTGTTATGGATTGTAGAATTTAACGGCTCTTTTTTGGATTTTGATAATTAGTGGGTATCGGCCTAATTCTGCTGTGCATGCATTATTTGGTGTTCTACGTTGTACACAGAGGATATTTTTGCAGAATTCTGTATGCAGAGTCTTTATTTGGTGTTTGTCCCATTTTGTGAAGTCTTGGTTGGTGAGCGGACCCCAGACCTCACAACCATAAAGGGCAATGAGTTAGATAACTGATTCAAGTATTTTTAGCCAGATCCTAATTGGTATGTTGAAATTTATGTTTCTTTTGATGGCATAGAATGCCCTTCTTGCCTTGTCTCTCAGATCGTTCACAGCTTTGTGGAAGTTACCTGTGGCGCTGATGTTTAGGCCAAGGTATGCATAGTTTTTTGTGTGCTCTAGGGCAACAGTGTCTAGATGGAATTTGTATTTGTGGTCCTGGCAACTGGACCTCTTCTCTATCCCTCTGACTCCCTTTTTCTCATCTATCTCTCTCTATACCTCTTTCTCCCTGCCTCTCATCTTTCTCTCTCTATCCCTCTGTCTCCCTGCCTCTCATCTTTCTCTCTCTATCCCTCTGTCTCCCTTTTTCTCATCTTTCTCTCTCTATCCCTCTGTCTCCCTGCCTCTCATCTTTCTCTCTCTATCCCTCGGTCTCCCTGCCTCTCATCTTTCTCTCTCTATCCCTCGGTCTCCCTGCCTCTCATCTTTCTCTCTCTATCCCTCTGTCTCCCTGCCTCTCATCTTTCTCTCTCTATCCCTCTGTCTCCCTGCCTCTCATCTTTCTCTCTCTATCCCTCTGTCTCCCTGCCTCTCATCTTTCTCTCTCTATCCCTCTGTCTCCCTGCCTCTCATCTTTCTCTCTCT